>NC_072769.1:9308742-9598742 GCF_022539595.1 Amphiprion ocellaris
ACCACATAAAGCCCAATCTGATCTCCAGTGGGCCCCACCAGTAAAATCACAGCATAATAACCTATAAATAACCACAACTCCAACTTTTCCCCTTTGTTTTAGTTTTTTTTTTTAAAAAGTACATTGTGAAAATATTCAGATTTAATGAACTATCTTTTTACAAAATATTATGAACCTGAAATTTCTTATGGAAAATACGTTCGGTTTCAACATTAGCCTATTATGCCTCAGTTCGTCATTTACACATGCATTCTAACTGCCAGATAACAGTTTATCTACAAAAACACAAAACATTCAGTCACAGCTATCTGGAACTGAGCAATCTAGTATTTTACTTTATGATCAGAACAACTTGTCAAGGTCTAGAAATTATTTTAAATTGACAGTTTTACAAATTTACCATTTACAGTAATTTTTATCCGACCTGCGGGCCGAAATGGACCGTCTGGCGGGCCGGTTTTGGCCTGCGGGCCGTATGTTTGACATCGCTGGTAAAAATAATCGGAGGAGATGAGAGGAGTACGTGACGTGATCAAGTACGCTGGTGTTCCGCCTGCACATTAACGATGCGTTCTCCCGTTCTCAGGAGTCTGTACTTCGGAGTCTGAACGGCCAGTGCATATAAAGTAGATATATATAGAAGATCATTATTATTATTATTTATATCTATGGCATATACAGTCTATGGGGTCAGCACAATTTCAGTATTGTTGTACGCTGCGAAAAACATGCCGACGTTAAAACAATAGTTCAGCTAATTAGTTCCGTGTTGAAGGACCTTTTCCTCCCAGTCGCTCGCGCCCCCCTTGACATACCTCTGCGGCCCCCCAGGGGGGCGTGCCCCACTATTTGAGAAACACAGCATTAGAACAAGATGATGGATGTTGTTCTCTTCAGCTGTCAGTGGTCAGAATGTTGTGGCTGATCGGTGGATCTGTCTGCCTTTACTCTGACATCCAGAGTTATACAAAAGTGTAGTATGTCTGCAGTGCAGAAGAGATTTACTTTATTGTATGCATTTTTTTTTGTTTTTTTTAAGGGAGAGCATTTTTTTTATCCACCTGAAGAAGACCTAATCTTTCCCTTCAAAGGATAGTTAATAATGACTACGGCTTCCATAGTGGTCCCATCAGAGAAAATCATATCCATATACAGATTTTTATTAATTCCAGGGCTGGTTCAGTAAAGATTATAATAATAACTACATCAGATAATTCTTGGTCGAAGTTGGAATTTTGCGGCCTGAGAGGTGGTTGAGAAGGTTTGCAGTTCTTGTTTTAGCAAAATATGTTATAATAGAAGATCTTTATTGTCATTGTACATGAAATTATCTGCAAACCAGCAAAGTGTATCAGTCTGAGGTATCTAAAAATAAATATAGAAAAATGCTTCTAAAGCCAATAATAAACAGAATATTTTGAGGGAATCTTCTAAAAAGGAAAGAAAAGCTCCATTCTCACTCCTCTCAGGATAAACTGTCATTAAAATTGACTTTAAATTTAGCTTCAACACAAGATAAAAACATTTACTTTCATTACTGATGTTGTCAAGTTTTAATAAAGTTCATGCTACTTTTATAAAATGATGAAAGTGAATAAATTGTATTTCTGTGATCTGTGTTTGATTTCTGTCTTTTCTCCTGTCATCCAGATGTTCAGAGGGAGATGATGCCACATCTGGTCCAGCTGATGGAAGGTCTTGAAGTTCTCTGACTGGCCTCGACTGAAGATGGTCGTCTCACTGGATTTAAGGTTCAGATGCTCAGTAACAAACTCCACCAATGAGCCAACAGGGAAGCTTTAGGTTTATTAAATGTTGCTATGAAGGTTTCGCTGTTTTTCTTTGTGAATGCAATGTGCTCCAACTGAAACTTGAATTAGAACTTAGAAGTAAATCCTTCCATCTGAAAGGATTTAGTTGCATTAATAACCTCATAACATTCTAATTTTTATTCCAGTCTTAGTTGGAAATAGAATCTCTGTATTGATTCAGGTAAAAACTGAACTTCACAGCATGTTGGAGCAAAACAACCAGATGAAAACTGTGATGGTGTTGGATTGTCAGACCGTAATGTTGCAGCTCAAAGCAGCTTTTCTATCTCAGTTCATTCTGACATTCAGCTATGAATCAACACAGCAGATGGTGATCCATGCTGTGGAAGTCTCACATCTCCTGATTTAATGGAGCTGCTTTGCACTTTTTACACTGTTTATTCACCAACACTTTATTTAATAAAAGTCCCATCTAGTTTTTATGAGGAATGTGATGTTTTAATTTCTCTGTGAATAACTGCAGTCTAATGTAACAGCTGGAATTATAACATCTGTCCTGATATTGATCATGAAGTATTGATCAGAATACTTATGGTTAGCAGTCATCCCTGAAGTTTTACATTCAAATCTTTACTTGTGTTGTGAACTTTGGTAAGAAGCAGAAACTTTTGCGTTGCCATGGATACATGAGTGTTAAATTCTGTCCATGTTTCCATTGTGGGAAATGCAGTCCAGTTCCAGAATGTGGAGGAATTTAGTCTCACAATCACAGACAACAAATATTATCTGAAAGTTGGGTTATTGTTGTTTATCAGCACAATACAAAAATATTAATGTTAGAAATATTCCAGTTAAGACTCTAGAATATCATGATTTATGTAAATTTACCTCAGTAATATGAATGTTCAGGTTAAGATTGTACAGTGATATTTATTATGCAAGTTTAGCTGATTAAAGTTTATGACTCTGCACTAAAATATTATTTAAATTGACATCATTATTATAATATTTAGGGTCAGACCCTACAGTATTGAGATTAAGAAATCAAATATTCTATAAAATGTAAATACACTGAACTCATTTGGATATATTTAAGTGAGACTCTACAATATTATTTGACACAAATCTATCTAAATCAAAATTTTAATAATTTTCACGCCAAACATTTACTGGACTGATTTAAATATTAAAATCACTCCTTTCTAATCCTCTGCTGTACGTTCAAACCTGAGGCCTTAAATAGAAGCACACAAGTATCTGATTGAAGGAACTTCTGCAGAGTCCTGGTTCCAGAACATGATGATAGAATTATAAATAAACTTTAACAAAAGCTGCCTGAGAGTTTACAGGTTTTTATGTTGGATTTCTTCAGTAATTTAATGAGTTATCAGCAATAATCAAGTGTTTATTTGATGAACTTCATTTCCTAAAACATCCAGAATTGGAGCTCATATCTTTGGCAGCTGTAAAGTTTCTGCTCCTTCAAAGTTCACAACACAATGAATTAATTCCTAAAACACTCTCAATGCTGGAGAGCGTTTGTGATGCTGAAGCAGTGACCAGTTTTTCTGTTTGTTCTCTGGAGATGCACAATGAGGGACTTCTGCAGAGACTGAGAAAGAGTCTCACCACATCCTGACATGAGGAAAAAGACTTTATTGAAGACTACAATGAGAAAAACTATCAGACAGCAGACGGCATGCATTCAAGGTGAGCTCTGAACATTTGATCTGGAACAGGAATTCAATAACGGCAGCATGAGCTTCATTTCAGTCTGTAGCTGCTGAATTCATGGATGAATCATCTGGCACTAGAGAAGAAGACCATCAAACATCCATGTCAGCTGATGGAGGTCCAAGAGTCTCACCCAACAAACAACCTACAGAGTGAAGACCTCAAATCTGATTGGACGGCCTCCTATTCAGCCACATGTGTGAACAAATGCCTCTAAGTTGATTTGTTTTCTAAAATAAATCTAGTTTGAGTCCTAATCTATGCCTGTGTGTTTGCTTCTTTACACCGCTGTTAACAGTTTAGGCTGTTAGATTGTTCCAGATAAGACAAGTACAAGATACTTCAGAGCCGTTCTACCACGAGCCTGACAGGAAGAACTCCAACAGCTACTGAATGTTCCTGTGGTCCCCTCAAGGCTACAGGAGGAGCCCTACGAGGACGAGCCGGTCCACCTGATGGAGGCCAGTCGCTGCGGTTCAAAGCCAACACCGACTACGTGGACTTCTACTGGACCACATGGAGGCCTTCAAACCGGACCAACAAGTTCAGCGACTCCCCGACTTGTGGGTCTGAGGACGCCGCCGAGCCTCGGTCCAGCCGGCCTCCTGTCTGTGGATGTTTGAGTGCTGAGAGGTTTGTGGATGCATGTGAACGTTCTGTGTTGAAACAGCAGCTTTGGACTCAGTAACGCCAGGAAAAACCAAGAGCTCCTTTATTTGTGACTTCCACTAAAAAAACTGATGAAAATAAGTTTGCCAGGGTTCTGACTGATAACAGATTATTAAATAATGAAAATAATCGTTTAAATATTCCTTTAAACAATCAGTTTAGGTCTACATTTCCTTTACACTGACTTCTTGGTATATGTACAAGTATTTTGGGTGGAATATACCATTAAGCCTGATGTTCAAGGGTTCTTCTGGGAATATACCATTAAACCAACCTTTTAGGTAAATGTTCCAGGATGTTGAGTAGAATAGACCATCAGATTGACCTTTTAGGTCTACATTGGAAGATTTTGGAGCAGAATATTACTCCAAACCATCCTTTAGGTCTACATTTAAGGATTTAAGGACATTCAAATATTTAAGGTGGAATATTCCTTTAAACCAACCTAAATTTCATGTTTTGATCATTATCAAGTGAGAAACCTCAATCCAGACTCCTCATAATGAAGTTTGAGATTTATGCTGCTGTTATTTGTTTAGTCCAGACTAAATGACAGAAATCCACAACTGTAATTTTATTTCAGGACTTGGTTATTAAATGTCAAAACAATCCATGTGACTCTAAAAACTCAACAGCTGTACAAACTCTAAGATTAAATTCTCCACAAGGATCCAAAATAAGTTGGACTTCTACATGAGAGCTTTAATTATTCTTCATCTATTTCCTGAAAAGTTTGGTCAATAAAAAAGACAAAAACTAATATTTTCAGCTGAACTAAAGACAGACTTTGTGATTTTTCTGCTCACATGTTGTGTTGTAAACTTACTCTTTCAAATAAATACCTGCCTAACCCCCTGGAAACCAGCGTTTGTCCTGTTTTTGTGTTGCTCCTCGGCGACCCTAGACAGCTGGGTCACAATGTTTTTTGAGCAACACACCATACTATGACGTTTTTACAATGATGGTTCTACTATGGAACCAGTTTGACATGTTCAGGTGTTCTTTGTGTGAAAACTCAGAGATTTCAGGTATCAGAAGGTGGTTTTCAACTTTCTTTGTTAACTTTCTGCCTCAACTTTAAACTAAATTTCCTTCACTAACCCAGCCCTCTGGACTTCCAGTAAGCTGTGTTCCTATTGGCTGTCCAGGTGGATGCTTGGTGTTATCAGGAACACCTGAGCAGCTCAGTGTCTTCCTGCTTTATTTGGCTGCAAACATTTTCTCTGCTTCTCTTCACCACTGAGCCGGGTTTGACTCTTGCTTTAGTTTGTTCTTTAGGCGTTGGCTTGCAGCTTCCAGCAGTAAAATCGTCTTTAATGTGTTTCTTGGTGTGTTTTAGGGCTTTGTACTGGATAGTTGTCTTGGTAAATGTGGTTCTTTAGCCACAGTTAGCACATGGTGCTAATGTGTGCATTGATTAGTGGATTTGGTGCAGCTGAGTTGTGTCTTTATCTTGGCTGTAGTGAGTCTTTAGAGGTTTTTGGTCAGACACATTCTGTATTCTTGTTTGAGAACCAACGTTGGTTGTCCAGAAGGTAAGAGTTCCTGTCCTGATTCTCTGTTCTCAGAGGTTCTCTGGTAGGCTGCAGGAGACTTTAGCGTTTGGGTTGTGCTAGTTTGGTTTTTGTATGGTTTCATTTGGACGACTATCTTGAGGCCCCTCCATGTGGTTTAGTGAGGTTTTCTGGAACAGTTCTACAAAGCAACCTGCAGCAGAAGAGACTTTGAGAGTTTTTAGGAAGTTCTGGAGACCAGACTTTAGAGCAACAGAAACATTTGTCAGCAGTTTGAGCAGGACAAGGTGAGCTTCAGAGTAGAAATGAGATGGAAACCTTCTTGACCCATGTGGTGAGGTCCTGTACCAAGAGTTTGAGCAGGTTGTGAAGAGTCTGTAGTTCTTTGGTCTGAAAGCACAAGAAGAGTCGACTCATTAAAGGAGAAAACAGGAGATATTGTTGGTTCTTCTGTCACTCTGCAGGTTCCAGTTTCCTTAGACTGAATATCAATTTTATATTTTAAATGATTTACTGTGTGAGCCCAAGAAGACTTCAATAAACTCCCTCCATCCCCTGGACACAACATATTTTATTACCATGTTAAGTCTTTTTTTTTTTTTTTTTTTTTTTTTTAATGTTTTTGAGTTTTAATCATAGTTTTAGCATAGTTTTTTTCTCTTTGCTTGTTTAGTTTTGTCATCTGTGTGAAAGGTGCTAAACAAATAAAGTTGAATTGATAAACTGAATAACTGACTAACTCATGATTGCGACAGAAGTATTTTCATTGTGATTTAAGGGTTTATTTCATTTTTAAGGTTGGGGTTAAAATCTTGACAGAAAAAGAAGATTAAAGAAATAAACTACATAACAAAAAGCAATTAAATCAAAGGAAAAAAAAATTAATACAATACAACTTTTAAAAAGTTCTGTTATTAAAAAGTATTTTTTAAATGTGTAATTATTGAAAATATTTTATCTGTAATTTGTAATATTTGTATTTTAAAAATTTTGTTAAATTTCATAATGACATGTATCTTGTTTAATTATCTAATTCAATATTTTGTCTGTTTAATATTTAATTGTATTTAATGTTTAACTATATTAAACAGACAAAATGTTAAATTAGATAATTAAACAAGATACAAGTCATTATGAAATTTAACAAAATTTTTAAAATACAAATATTACAAATTACACATTTAAAAAATACAATTAAACAAGAAGAATATTAAACATTTAAAAAAATACAAAACATTTAATTAGATTATTAAACCTTTAAAAAGACAAAACATTTAATTAAAAAATTAAACATTAAAAGGTGGTAAAACATTTAAAAAGAAAAACCTGAAAGATTTAATCGAAAAATTAAAGAAAGGGAAAGAAAAGGAAATTTTTCAAACAAGCTGATAAAACATTTGAAAAAACAATTAAACATTAAAAAGACAAAACATTTTGAAATCAAATCAGACATTAGAAAAGAATAAAAGGTGAGAAAAGAGCAAAACTAAACATTTAAGAAGAATCAAACTAAAGACAAAACATTTGAAAAGACACCAGTTAGACTTTAGAAGATCAAATTACACAGAAGAGACAATAAAACGATCAAAAAGAGCAAAAACAGAAAAAAGGTCTTAAAGCGTTTTCTAGTCTGAAATGAAAACATCAAGTTGTTTCTTCAAACATTTCCTCTTTATGTTCTTGGTTTGATTGTGGACAGATTTACTAAGAACTCATTTCAGAAAACTGCTTTCCAGATAAAGTCTACTAGTAGTTGAAGGCATTGATCAAACTAATGTTACCTTCTGATCCCCACAAACTTTACTGTTCAGTGAAGAGAATCAAAGTTTGTTGAGGATTTCTAAAAAACCCACAGGTGAAGGTCTGAGAAGAACTCAGATGGATGGTCTAAATGTGAAATCAAGACTCATGGTCACAAGTTTTAAGGCTTCTGTTAACCATAAAGTTCAAATTAACAGAGAAGTACTGAGAAACTTTTAAGATTTCAGTCCTCAGACTGTCTGAAGGTTCAAACTAACAGAGAAGTACTCAAGAACCTTTAGGTTTTCAGTCCTCAGACTGTCGAAAGGTTCAGACTAACAGAGAACTACTGAGGAATTTTTAAAATTTCAGCCCTCAGACTGTGGAAAGGTTCAAACTAACAGAGAAGTACTGAGAAACTTTTAAGATTTCAGTCCTCAGACTGTCTGAAGGTTCAAACTAACAGAGAACTACTCAAGAACTTTTCGGATTTCAGTCCTCAGACTGTCTGAAGGTTCAAACTAACAGAGAACTACTGAGGAACTTCGAAGATATCAGTCCTTGGACTGTGTGAAAGTTCAATCCAACAGAGAACTACTGTGGGACTTAGAAAATTTCAGCCCTCAGACTGTGTGAAAGCTCAGGTCCTGAGGACTCGGGAGGTGTGGAGGCTTTGGAAAGTCTTGAAACTGAAGGTTCAACCCTCCAGCAAGTCCAGCCTCCTGAGAAAAACGGTCGAGTCGAGACTCGTTTAAAAAAAAACTCGCAAACGACAAAAAATAGATGATAAATGCGCAAAAAAAAGAAGAATTAGTATCTGAGCAAGTAGCTCAGGGGGTTAGAAGAAGGACTACCAAGCAGAAGGTAGCCGGTTCAAGACCCACCACCGGCACTTTTCTTTCTTTGTCTTTGCCAGGATTTTGATAAAATTTAAGAAGTGTCTGGTCTTGAACCAGCGACCTGCAGCTCCATAGGCAAATCCTTAACTCACTGAGCTACAGATCAGATGAAAAGAAATAATTTCGTCGTCCCTTTGGCATCGTAGTTCCTCAAGTGACCACATGGGCGGAGCTGAGGCGGAGTCTGGGTGGAGTCAGGGCGGAGAGTGGGTGGGGAGGTGGGTGGCGGCCTCCCCCCTCTACACCCCCGCCTCCCCCCACCACCCACCACACCTTCCCCCGCCCCACGAGTTCTTCGAGTCGCCACGAGTTCTTCGAGTCGCCATGGGTTTTCCCCAGTTTCTGGAGTTTCCACCAGGTCTGAGGCACAACAACTTGTCATGAAGAGGTGTTGAAGTCGGCCAGGATGGACTGACTTTTTACAGCCACTGGAAGGAAGACCACTAGAAGAGCAGGTCTTTAACCACCATCCATAAAATCCATGGAGTCGGCTCCAGAGAAATGAAGGGAGGTCAACTTTTATCAACCTCCATCCAGATGTTCAACTTGATATCTTTACTTTGACATTTTTAGCAGCACAAACCTTTAGTATCACACTTTATTATCCTTTATTAGGATTTTAAAGGAATCCACCAGCAGATTTAGTTTTTGTTGACAAACTTTATTCTCGTTATCGTGGGACTGCAGTATTTAAAACTGTTCCTTCTATTTGACCTCATGTTCATTAGTTTTAGTGGAGAAAGTTATTTTAGCTGCCGATTAGTCTCTTAAAAACCAAATAATAAATTGGATTAGTCAAGAGGTTCTTTCTTACTTTGTCATATTTTAAATATGACAAAAAATATAAAAATAAAGTGTCTTGAGACAATTTGACCTGTAATTGGCGTTATATAAATAAAATTGAATTAATTGTATGTATCTTGTAATGTTGGAGTAATTCAGCCATATATGTTGGAAAACACATTTTCTTTGACCATTAATCTGTTGATTGTTTTCTCCACTAATTCATTTCTTGTTTTGGTTTATAAAATGTCAAACCCAAATATATTCAGTTTTCTGTCATAAAACCCAAAAAGACTTACATTGATGATGCAGGAATCAGGCAGTTTTTCACTTTTTATCTTAGTTTAGTCAGAAAGATAGTTGATAATGTGTGAATTGTTGCAGCTTGTGAGCCGCAGAAGGTTTTAATCTTTGGGGCCGAGTGTCAAAAAAATTTAGAAACAAACATCAACAAAACACTCAAAGATTTGAACATCATTTGCATGACAATGTCTAATTAAAGGACATTTATTTCCAACGTAAATGTGTGATATTAATCCTCTGGAGCTTTCTCTTCACATCGTCTTCCACCTGGACTGCTTTGGTCGGGAGCATGTGCAACAAACATTTGAAAAACTGCACTTTAACATCAATGAATGACACTGAAGTTTAATCTCTACATAAATGAGACTGAGTCTGGATGTGCTGCTCTGTCATTAACTCCTAAGTTTAGGAAAAGTTAAAACAAAAGAGGACAGTTCAGATAAGACTTGAGAATGAGCTCATTTTGAACAAACATCTCAGACTTTCTGAGCTTCAGCACCTACAGCAAGATATTTTAACAACAAGCAACTCAAGGAATCCAGAAGTTGGAGAGAGTTAGCTTTAACTGAGCCAAAGAACATGTGGGACGCTAACCTAGCAAACATTTCAGACTTTCCTCTGTGAATTCTGAGAAATAATTTCCTATTTAATGACAGCTACACATCTTAACTCAGTCTCATGGAAACAGACTCTAATTCAGTGTCATCCATCCATATTAAAGTGCAGTTACCCAAAATGTTTATTGCGTGAGCTCCAACAAAACCTGTCCAGGTAGAAGGCCACTTTGACAAACAGGAAGTGGACGATTCCAAGCAGATTTATCGAAGGGGGAACCGGACTGTACTAAGTGTGGTTGAGTATAGAGGGGTGTTTTGTGGGTTTTTAAGGCTGATAATGATTATTACTGAGACATTTGGAGTCGATATTCATTTGCAGTAAATGAAAGTATTTAAAATCTTGGAGTTAAACTTAGAAGAACACAAACTCTAACAGGAAACTTTGTTGATACGTTTTTGTTTTGTTTACAGATGTTAAGTTAAAGGAGTTTATTCGTGACATATAACCAATCAAATCACTCCAGAAGACAGAGCGACCACAGGTAGATAAAGGTTCAGAGCCAAAGTAGCGCCATTTTTAAATGTATTTATTAACGTAAATCAGTAAAAAATAAAATTCTGATAATCAGCAAATCAGTCAGCCCACAATTACTACAATTCTACAATGTATGTCTCTTTCCTTTGACTTGTTACTTGTACAATATATGATGTATATGATGCCATTTTTTCATACTATGATGTTTTCTAATAGACAGACGATGCTACTCTTGTTTATTCTGGCCCTGGGCTGCTGCACTCCTCCTCTGTTGTTTTCTGGATTGTACTCAGCTGCATGCCTTCGTCCACCAGGCCTCCGTTGACTCGTCCCGCCTGCCGTCTCTGGAGCTGAAGCTGGATTGGAACAGACCAAAGTACAGTCCAATCACGATGCCAGCTGCCTCTCAAAAGGCTCCTTCATGTGGTGGAACTTCTTCTGAGGGGAAGCTGAGCTGGCCCAGCAGAACTTTGGAGATGTGTTCCAGTGGTTGGTGGATGTCTGGGGAGATAGAGAAGGACCTTTGACTTGTTCAGAAAGGAAAACAGGAAACCCATTGGTAGTTTTAGTTTAGGGTGCTACTGCGGTGTGTTTTTGGGCTTGAAGAGGTGAACAGGAAGAGTTTTTTTTTCGTATTGATTATCTTTTACTTTGTTCCTGGTTGGAATGCCCATCAATGTCAACATGAAGTTCACTTTTAGTTCTGTTTATTTTTATTTTACTAACGCCCATTGGCTTTTAACCCCCTCACATTGTGTTGTTGTAAACTTCCTCTTTCAAATAAATACTCGTCTAACCCTCTGGAAACCAGCGTTTGGACTGTTTTGGTGTTGCTCCTCACCTACTTCAGACAGCCGGGACAAAACAACGTTTTGTGGACCAAAGGCTATACTATGACGTTTTTAAGAGCGACATGCTATAGTATGACGTTTCAAGAGCGACATGCTATATGATGACGTTTTTTGGACGACATGCGATACTATGACGTTTTTAGAGCCACATGCTATACGATGACGTTTTTTGAGCCACATGCTATACTATGACGCTTTAAGAGCGACATGCTATACTATGACGTTTTTTAGCCAACAGGCTATACTATGATGTTTTTAGAGCGACATGCTATACTTCGACATTTTAAGAGCGACATGCTATATTATGATGTTCTTTGGACGGCATGCTATACTATGATGTTTTTTGGACCAAAGGCTATACTATGACGTTTTCAAGAGCGACATGCTATGCTATGACGTTTTTAGAGCGACATGCTATACTGTGACGTTTTTAGAGCGACATGCTATACTGTGACGTTTTTAGAGCGACATGCTATACTGTGACGTTTCAAGAGCGACATGCTATACGATGATGTTTTTTGGACGACATGCTTTACTCTGACGTTTTTTGGGTGACATGCTATACTATGACGTTTTTTAGAGCGACATGCTATACTATGACGTTATAAGAGAGACATGCTATACTATGATGTTCTTTGGACAACATGCTATACTAAGACGTTTTTTGGACCAAAGGCTATACTATGACGTTTTTTGAGCAACATGCTAAACTATGACGCTTAAAGAGCGACATGCTATACTATGATGTTTTTAGAGCGACATGCTATACTATGATGTTTTTAGAGCGACATGCTATACTATGACGTTTTTAGAGCGACATGCTATACTATGATGTTGTTTGGACGACATGCTATACTATGACGTTTTTTGGGCAACATTCTATGCTATGACGTTTTTAGAGTGACATGCTATACTATGACGTTTTTTGGACCAAAGGCTATACTATCACGTTTTTAAGAGCGACATGCTACAGCATGACGTTTTTAGAGCGACATGATATGCTATGACATTTTTAAAGCGACATGCTATACTATGACGTTTTTAGAGTGACATGTTATACTATGACGCTTTTAGAGCGACTTGCGATACTGTGACCTTTCAAGAGCGACATGCTATACGATGACGTTTTTTGGACGACATGCTATACTATGACATTTTTAAAGCGACATGCTATACTGTGACGTTTCAAGAGCGACATGCTATACGATGACGTTTTTTGGACGACATGCTATACTATGACATTTTTAAAGCGACATGCTATACTATGACGTTTTTAGAGCGACAAGTTATACTATGACGCTTTTAGAGCGACATGCGATACTTTGACATTTTTAGAGCGACATGCTATACTATGACGTTTTTTGGGCGACATGCTATACTATGACGTTTTTAGAGCGACATGCTATACTATGACGTGTTTAGAGCGACGTGCTATACTATGACGTTTTAAGAGCGACATGCTATACTATGATGGTCTTTGGACAACATGCTATACTATGACGTTTTTTGGACCAAAGGCTATACTATGATGTTTTTAGAGTGACATGCTATACTATGACGTTTTTGTGACCAAAGGCTATACTATGACATTTTAAGAGTGACATGCTATAGTATGACGATTTTAGAGCCACATGCTATACGATGACGTTTTAAGAGCGACATGCTATACTATGATGGTCGTTAGACGACATGCCATACTCTGACGTTTTCTGGACCAAAGGCTACACTAAGACGCTTTAAGAGCGACATGCTATACTATGATGGTCTTTGGACGACATGCTATACTATGACCTTTTTTTTGGACCAAAGGCTATACTATGATGTTTTTAGAGCGACATGCTACACTATGACGTTTTAAGAGCGACATGCTATACTATGATGTTCTTTGGAAGACATGCTATACTATGATGTTTTTTTGACCAAAGGCTATACTATGACGTTTTTAAGAGCGACATGCTATAATATGACGTTTTTAGAGCGACATGCTATGCTATGACATTTTTAGAGCGACATGCTATGCTATGACGTTTTTAGAGCGACATGCTATATTGTGACGTTTTTATAGCAACATGCTATACGATGACGTTTTCTGAGCAACATGCTATACTATGACGTTTTTAGACAAAAGGCTATACTATGACGTTTTTAGAGTGACATGCTATACTATGACAATTTTAGAGTGACATGCTATACTATGGCGTTTGTTGGACCAAAAGGTATACTATGACGTTTTTTGAGCGACATGCTATACTATGGCGTTTTTAAAGTGACACGATATACTATGACGTTTTTAGACCAAAGGCTATACTATGATGTTTTTAGAGTGACATGGTATACTATGACGTTTTTAGAGCGACATGCTATACTATAATGTTTTCAGAGCGACATGCTATACTATGACGTTTTTAGAGCGATATGTTATACTATGACGTTTTTAGAGCGACATGCTATACCATGATGTTTTTTGGACGACATACTATGCTATTACATTTTTTGGACAAAAGGATATACTATGTTTTTAGAGCGACATGCTATACTATGACGTTTTTAGAGCGATATGTTATACTATGACGTTTTTAGAGCGACATGCTATACCATGATGTTTTTTGGACGACATACTATGCTATTACATTTTTTGGACAAAAGGATATACTATGTTTTTAGAGCGACATGCTATGCCATGATGTTTTTTGGATGACATGCTATACTATGACAATTTTAGAGTGACATGCTATACTATGACGTTTTTAGAGCGACATGCTATACTATGACGTTTTTTGGACCAAAGGCCATACTATGACGTTTTTAGAGCGACATGCTTTACTATGACGTTTGTTGGGAGACACTCTATACCATAGACTTTTTAAACTGACATATTACTATGACTTTTACATTTATTTTAGTTTTTTTTTTGTTTTTTAGCAACATATTATAAGAATTTGAATAGTTTTAAAAATTACTATACTTTTACCTGTGCAATGAAATATTATTCTATGGCATTTTTTAAATGACATATACTCTGATGTTTTCTTGAAAAACATACTATTTTGACAATATACTGCACTATGACATTTTTTGAATCACGTATCATACATGACAATTTTAGGCAACATCCTATCATTTTGCACTTTTTGAACCACATAATAATCAGTTGGGTGTTTTTGCTGACATGCTATACTATGAACTACAGGCCATACTATGTTATACTTGAAAAGTATAGTATACTTTGACATTTTCTGAACTACATCCTATACTATGGCGTTATACACAGAGTGCTTTGGTTACATGTTGATTTATAATCGAGATTTTTTTCTGTTTTGTTTTTTGATGGGATTACCACAGACCTGACCGTGAACACCGTTGACACCCACCTGAGGGAGACGCTGCCTAAGATCTCAAGGCTGCTTGGTCGTGGTCTTTCTGGTCCTGCTCCAGAATGCCTTCATCAACTACGTCTTCTTTTGAAGAGGCCCTCAGATGCTGCAATCTCTGACCTTAAGGAGGAATTGCTACTTTCACTCTGTAACGAGACGGTGGTTATTTTAAAGACCCAGCTCCTGTCTGCTTTGAAACAAAGTTTAATACCCATCAAAACGGAACTACAGACAGTTAAATCTGAGCTGTCGATCAGTATTTCAAACATCAAGTTCGACCCGGCTGTCCTAAAGAATGCTGTAGATGAAACGGAAACTTAACTCTCCACATCACCGACGACATCGTCACACTCCAAAGCAGAGCACCTGTCTGCTGAATTTTTAAAAGTGGACTATAAATGTGAAGAATGTGAGCAGCAGCAGCAGCCTGTAAGCAGCGGAACAGATGTGATCAGAAAGAAGTCATTTTCTCTTTTCTTTTCTTTCTGGTTGACTTGATGCTGTCAGATGCAGATGTTGGAGCTGATTCTGATCTTTCAGGATAAAAAGCTGCTTTTCCTTCACAGACTTTTCAGGAAATTATTCTCTCAGGTTTTCTCTGCTATTTATATTTTTATTATCTGTGATTATTTCATTATTTCTTTATTGTAAAAATAAAGTTTGAGGCATAAAGACTCCATCCATCCATCCATCCATCCATTATCTATACACTGCTTAATCCTCATTAGGGTCGCGGGGGGGCTGGAGCCTATCCCAGCTGACTCGGGCGAAGGCAGGGGGCACCCTAGACAGGTCGCCAGTCTGTCGCAGGGCTACATACAAACAATCACTCTCACATTCACACCTACGGGCAATTTAGAATGATCAATTAACCTCAGCATATTTTTGGACTGTGGGAGGAAGCCGGAGTACCCGGAGAAAACCCACGCATGCACAGGGAGAACATGCAAGCTCCATGCAGAAAGATCCCGGGAAAGCCGGGATGCGAACCAGGGATCTTCTCGCTGCAAGGCGAAAGTGCTAACCACTACACCACTGTGCAGCCCGCATAAAGACTCATTTAGTTATTTTAATCCTGAAATCTTTGATGAAGCAGAACTAAATTTCCATTTTCCTTCTTGTACTTCTGATACTAGAACTAAACGTATCTTCAACACGGATCATCTGCTTTTAATGAATCAGCAGCAACATCACAACAAATGAGACAATTTTCAACAAGTTAATGAAACTGATGTCATTTAAAACTATCAGTCTGTTTTAGTGTCAAATTAAAGCTGATTACTGACAACTAGAACATTAACGTTACTGTTTTAATCACATTTAAGTTTCCTAAACGTTACATTAATGTCAACCAGCCACAGTTTTATGAACTCAATGAACCACATTACAGGAACACGACACACTTCAGCTGTTTACATGAAACTCAACACATTAGCTTGATGCTACGTTAGCGTTAATCAGGCTAGGTCTGAGCAGCTAGCTCGGTTAGCATCGCTAACATTAAAGCTAATATTTACTATGCTAACTTTCTTCTCTGGTCAACACACACTGAAACAAACTCCACCAACATCTGGAGTGCATGGCACACATTACATCTGACACTAAAACTGCATATAAAGTGCATTAAAAGCGGCACCGATACGAAAATAAACATTTACTTACCGAACTATCAGAGTCCTTTCAGTGTCTGCTGGTAGAATCAGCCGAAGGTAGAAAACTGGTTAAAACAAGCCAACGGACAGGAAAACTGTCTGTGGAAAATGTGCTGCTCCACCGATAAATAAACCAACAGTTATTATATCAGAATTAATCCAAACGAGGAGAGCAGAGTCTATGCTGCCTCCTCCATAGGACCTGTCAATCATTCCAGACCGGACTGTCAATCAAGTAGTCCCGCCCCCTGGCTTCGCAAAACTTTAACGCTCTATAAAAAAATCAATATTGATTTATTTTAAGATCGGCCACCTGATCTCTCATTTTGACCATGAAAATTCACGAAAAAAAAATTATGTACAGGCTATGCATCGTACTCTGTTTGGCTTCACACTTGCTGATGACCACTTCCGGTCTCAGAAAATGAAAAAAAGGGACCTTTTTTCGTTTCTGTCTCTTACTGATTTTACTTTCTTGTTATTCTAAATATAAAACAAAAATCAAAGCATTTTTAAAAATCGTATATCCCTTTTTGATCATGTATTTCAATTTTAATTTTTGTATTTTAAAACGAAAATCAAATAACCACTCGTTTTTTGTTTTTTGTACCCGTTTCAGAACGGAAAATCCAATTACCAGATCCGTACACGGACCCTGCTGCCAAGTTGTCATGAAGTAAATAATGAAGATGAAACATTGTGACATGAAGATGCTATTAGAATTTCAGTTTTACTTATCTGCATTTTGAATAAATAAGGGTGAATGCTGATTTTCAATACAAATATAGTTAGACAATGATGACTAGTTGCTTGCATAAAATTAGTGGAATGTTCTCAGCCTCCATTTTATATTTTTCTAATTTTGCATCTCTGATCATAACCTTTCAGGTGAGTTTTTCTATTTTTGTTTGTCAGAAAAAAAAAACAAAAAAACCCCATAATTTAATTTTCCATTAAACTATATCCTAAATCACTAATAGCGAAATATAAACAGGAAATAAATACACACACAGGTATTATTCAAAATAACAGATGTCAAGAGAAGTGGTGCATTTGCATAATTGCATAAAAACAGCTTTACATGTGCCGGCTCTTTGTTGTGCATGTGGGACATTGCAGTGGCTGTGTTCTGTGTGGTGCATATAGCATAGGTCCAACTGTGGCCCCCAGGGATGTGGATCCCAATCTGTGAATCAATGCAAAGAGGGTAGAATGCTCAATTGAGAGGGGACCTCTTCTATAAGTGGTCTTTTCTTTTGCCTTAAACAGTCACACTGTGTACATAATTTATTGCTTTTCTATTAGGTACTGTATGTATTCTCATGTTATAGTATTTGCTTTCTGAGGAAAATCTTTGGGATTAATTAGGTTCTATTTTATCATATTTTGTCTTACTGTATCTTATTCATCTCATCTTCTTCATCAGTCATTTTTCTGTGAAGGGGTTAAGCACAGGGTCACCTATGGTTTGGTGGAAGTATTTGTAGTTGTGTATAAACAGAAAGAAGGTATTACTGTAATGCAGTGACAGGCCAACAGGGCTTTAGAGAGCAACCTGGAAACCAGCAAAACAGTACGTGTAATCCTGTTGCCTCTTCTCCTCCAGACCAGCCAGAAGAACGGCCTCAGTCAGGATTACGAGGCAAGAGATCACACTGAGCACAGATGACATGCAGTGTGTCTCACAGGAATCAAGGTGCACAAGAATCTTCTCTTGGCCACTAAATTATGGGTGGCATATTTGACACTTTTTTTTTTTTTGCGCAATTCAGTCCAATGTGAAATCCAAATATTCAACACGAGAGAATACATGAGCAATTACATTTTCATTCATCTGCATTTATTTCTATTTCAGGCAGGTAAATTGTGGGTGGGAATTCTGCAACTTGATTAAATTGGAAATACTGGCATAAAATGCACCAAAGAGTCATAATATTTGATTTTTTTTTTTTAAAGCTGAGTTTTTTTCATACCTGCCTCTTCTCCTGTTGACAAAGAATTGTCTTCCTGCCAATCTCTGCAGAGTGAGAAAACACAGAATAAAAAGAGAGTGAGCACAAGTAACTCAGAGCTCTGGATGGTATAATACACAGCTGCAATATCCCCACTGTGGACGAGGATCTTTGTTGGCTATTACTCCCTACTTCATCCTCGCAACAGCTGATGAAAACACCATGCAGTATATTTTTAAAAAAATTACAGCAGTGATAAACAGCAACAACTGGTGTTGGTACAGCAGTGCACATATTTATCAGATCATGTAAGTTATTCAACGTTTATCCTCTGAGAGGAGGTGTCACATGGAGGCGGTGAATGGAAGGAGGAAGAAAGAGTTAAAGTTGATACAGAAAAAAAATGGTGACTGAGAGACAGATAGGAAGAGTGGGAAGTAGGTCTTATCATTCTTATCATTCTTCTCCAGCAGCTGACTGTCCATCATTTTTACTGATAATCAGTGCAGAGGTATGCACACACAATGCACACAAACATACACTTCCACAATGCAACTGGGGGCAATAAGCGACAAAAAAAAATGTTGAAAACATGTAATTCTACGCTGCTATTCTCCTGTTAATGTTTTATTCCGTCCTCATTCTTCAGTCACTGTTCTTAACTGTTAGTAGTCATCACTTTTTAGCTCAAACTTGGATTAGAACAGTTTTCTATCCAAGGCTGAAATGATAATTTAATGAATTTGAGCAGTTGGAACAATACAAAGCCTTAATTCAAAGTCTTTGCCTCTGTTTTGTAAAGAAATTATTATAAAGCGGATTATTACATAGACTGGAATCATGTACACAGCCAGTACACAATGAAAGATACTTTTAATTAATGAATTTGAGGAATTTTTTTTATTAATACTAGAAAGTGATCAATAGAGAAGTGATGGGACATGAGAGACAGGTATGGGGAATAGCATCTTTCACCTGACCAGTTACCTGTCAGTCAACTAAACCATCAGATGAATTATGCTAATGTTAAACAGATCTAAGTGTATGTACATGTGTGTACCTGGGTGGGAATGTCTTTTATTTCATTTCAGTCCCGTGTATCAGTTTCCATTTGGGTGATGTGCAAAGTTTCTTTTATGTCTTCCAGGAGGAGAATAATTGAAAGGCACTTTCAATCTGTCCTCTGTCTTCTCTGCTTCTGTATTTTTTCCGTGACAACTCTTTGTCCTCACCTTCCCCCACCTTCCATTTCCACTGTTTTCTCCCGCCACCGGCTCTTGTTCCTCTACTTGGCTGAAGAAACAAAGTCTGTCTCTCACCTCACATCGCTCCATCAAGAGGAGGAGAGGGGTGTGAATAAATCATACATACAAGTGAACCAAACTACCAGCATGGATCTGATCACATTTTACATTTACACATGCAGAGATGGATTCTACAGAATTAGATGGTCAGAATATTGTTTTTGAAACAAGTGATGTGTTTGTGTGACTGTATAACAAAGCAGAAATGCAGAATATACAATATACGCTATTTGAGGGCTAAGCCGAATGATATCTTTGCTGTGTGCGCTGTCTAACTGTATTAAACAAGAAAAATAAAAAATCACAGTCCTGTGAATGAGCAGTTAAGTCCTTTTATTTCTTGTGTGCATTCCATTACAGTTGGTTAAAATAACGTTCCAGCAAAATGACCATTGGCTACATAGCTATTTTTCATATTTATATATTTAACCAGCTAGATAGATATCCTCAGTTTTTCGTACAATTTTAATAATTGTAATTGTAATGTGAAATACTGTTGCTTTACTGTAAGTTTGTGTTGGTCAAAGATGGGTTAAAAGGTGGGGAAAAAATCTAATTTGCTGATCAGACCTCAGTATATCACAATGCAATCAAAAATTCTGATGGTATATATATATATATATATGTGTGTGTGTGTGTGTGTGTGTGTGTGTGTGTGTGTGTGTGTGTGTGTGTCTGCTGTGCTGTGACTAATATAATAATCAGAATAACTTAAATTTCACTAAGCTCTTCACAGGCCCTGCCGACAGTGTTAGGGAATGTTAACAGCAGATAATGGGAGTCCGAAGTGTGTCGACGTTTTGGAAAATTATGTGTAACATGGTCAAATTCTCTACTGCTGCGCTTTGTTTGTGCCAAAAAAGATACACTAGCACACCATCACACACATACATAAGGATATGTACACAAATGCACTCTCGAATCAACTGAGATACGCACATTGGTACGCAAAGACAAACTCAGACAGTGCAAACTTAGTAAGGTAAACATAAGCACATCATTGCACATGCAGATGGAAATGCACACGTACACACACACATACACACACAGGCACGCACGCACGCACACACACACACACACACACACACACACACACACACACACACACACACACACACACACACACACACACACACACACACACACCACGCAGTCCCTGCACAGCCCAAATCCTCTCTGGCTTGTTTAGACAACCCACTGCTTTCCAGTAAATCCTAAATAAGCTAATCCCGGAACATCAACAAATGCAATTTTCAGCTTAGTACTGTATAAAACACATGCAAATGGAAGGCAACCTCTTTTTGCCCTCAATATGAAAATGTGTGAGCTTGTGGATATGCATGTTTTAAAATGCTGCAGGTATAGTCGTCCAGGTTGAGATGTAGAGTGTAAGTGAAGGGGTGGATGAGGTCAAGAAGGTTGGCCAAGCTTGGTTCAAAAAAAAAAAAAAGGTGCAGAAAGGTGAACAATACAAGGCCAGGGTTAAATAACACTGGCTGATTTTGTATGTGCTCTCTGTGTCTTGGAGTCAGCAAGGTCAACACTTCTCCAGTAGTATTGCTAACCTGTTCCAAACACTTCTGCAAAGGCCATTTAGCAGATGTAGAATACGCTTTGCGAATAGAAAGAAAGCGTTCTGATCAAAAACATTTATCAACTGGTGTTACAAAACATGTTACAGAGTTTTCTTCACTTCACAAGAGGCAACTAATGTAAGTGCAGGAAGAAAAAGTAAACTCTGAACAAATCTCGGAGTATGTGTGCTGACTGTACAGAATGTGATGTGGTACTAGCCTAATACAAAATCGTCAGGATAAACAAACTCTGGCAGTGGCTGCTTGTACAATCAAAGATATTCTAAAATGTGGTGAATAACCTCAGTCTTTCCCTTTTGCAGTGTACTCTAGCCCACAATACATCACCGGTGAAGGGCTCAGTAGAACATTTATTTATTTTTTTGCATTATAATTCCAGTCTGGAGTCAGCATTTCGCTCACAAACAAAAATCACATTGCAGGTCGACTCAACACTGTTCACTGCATGCCGTAGGTTTAGAGGAACTTGTGTAAGGAGCATGTGTATGTTCCAGGGTATGAGCTTCTGCTTGGGTTATATCTGCATGTGTGTCTAGAACCCTATGTGTTTGTGTGTGTGTGTGTTCTAGCCTTGGTGAACATTAATCATTAGCCTCACCATATGGTGTCCATGTTGATCATATTCCCCTGACGGGCAGTTTATTCTGGAAAGGGGATACACATGTCAGAGTTGAAATGGGCACACACACACACACACACACACACACACACACACACACACACACACACACACACACACACACACACACACACGCACACACGCACACACGCACACACGCAAACATTCCTGTCTCTGTGACATTCAGTAAGTGATAGCAGATTTTGACCTAAATGATGACACACAAATGCAGCAAATGAAAGACGAAACAAACTGAAATTTCAGCGAACACGTTTATAAAAAGACTGTGCATACACATGTGCATACAACTCTACTTTGCACAGTGAAAACATCCAGCATTTTATTATTTCCCAGCTATCCCTTTTCAGAAAAGCACACTGGAACCTTCTAAAAACCCTGCTATCTACATTTAGGTGCACAATTTAATGTATCTCCTCCAGTCAGTCACGGCAGTGTGGCCACCGAGAGAGAACTCCAACTGCTTCTGGCTGCTATTGTGCAGCATGTGTACAAATTGTGCTTTGGTGATGGTCAACACTATATATGGAAAATTCAAGCAGAAAATAAGCAGAAGGGGTTCTTCAGTCAACCCTTGGCATCCTTTATTTCCATGTTAGGAAGAAAGTTTTGAGTCAGGCCAGCTTTCTCTCCACACACCCACATGTAGAGGTGTTTCTGTGAATGTATAAGCTCAGTTTGTAACATCAGGTACACAAATGATACACTCACTGTTTATACACATTTGTGCAAACACACAGGATTAGAAGAATACTTCAGTATTTTTGAGAGACACAACCGTTTCTCAAATTCAGTCTTGGACAAACACACAAGGACACATATGAATACATAAAATCCCTCTTGTTCAGTCAGACACCCCACTGAGACACTAGTAACAAAGTCACTGCTAAATGTAGAAGTCTTCCTCCTCTTTCAGACTCAGCATCCCAAAATGCATCACCCAGGAACACAAACCACTAGTGGCACTCTTGTCTCTAAAGCTGGCTTATGTGTATGAGTCTGTGTACACTACTTGACAGTGAACTGAAATATTAATTGATACTCCATATATTAAAGCCATTTTTGTTATCCTCCTGTGGTACTAATCAATGCTTCATGTGTGTATTGTATTGTACTCAGTGACATGTATAAAATGTGAAAAGGGTCAAGAATCAATCAGCAGTAGCGTAGTGACACATGCTGTGACCCAGTACTAAGGAATTCAGCCTCCTTATTCAATAAAATCTCTTCCAAAATCCACTTGAGAGGAGAACTTTGGTGAAGAAACTGCAAGAAAATGAGGTTGGTCCAGATCAGTCAGACAGCAAAGGTAAAACGTACACAACATGAAAACTGCCTGTCTAATATTGTGTAGATCCCCATTGTGCTATCACAACAGCTTTGACCTTTCGAGGCACCGATTCTGTAAGATCTGTGATGGTGTCCTGTGGTAACAGGCAGCGAGACGTTAGCAGCAGATTCTTTAAGTCCTGGAAGCTGCGAGATGGAGTCTCTATGGATCTGACTTGTCTGTTGATTGGACTGAGATCTGGGGGACTTTAGAGACCAAGTATAAAACAAGGTCTTTTTCATGTTCCTCAAACTATTCCTGAGCAGCTTTTGTAGTGTGTCAGGCTGCATTATCCTGCCGAAAATGGTCGCAGCAAATTCTGATACCTTGAAGTGGTCTGCAATGACTCTTAGGTCGGTGGTACATGTTGAAGTAACATCCACATGAATTCTAGGAACCATGGTTACCTATCAGTGCATTGCAGAGAGCATCACATTACCTCTGCTCACTTGCCTTTTTCTCAGTGTGGGCGCATACACACCCAGTCATCTACATGATGTAAAGGAAAATGCATTGGCCCGAGTAGGTCACCTTCTTCTGTTGCTCCATGGTCCAGCTCTGATGCTCGTGTGCCCATTGTAGGTGATTAGTGGGTCATAGGCTCAATCACTGTTGCGGTCCCTCATTTGGTGATAAATAGTGACAGATACAGATATGTATTTAATGAAAATCTTCTAGACTGCCACTTAATCTCCAGCAAATTGCGCTACAGTAGCACACACAAATCAGCCTTCAGTTCCCACGTCTTAGCTGTCCATGACCCAGTTGCAGCTTCAGTGGTTGTCTCTTACTGGACCACTTTTGGTAGCTGTTAACCACTGCATACTGGGAACTCCCCCAAAAACTTGCCACTTTGCAGATGCTCTGATCCATTTGTCTAGCAATCATAATCTGTTTCTTATCTGAATCACTCAGCTCCATATGTTTGAGCATTTTTCCTGCTTTGAACACAACAACTTCAAGAACTGACTCTTCACTTGCTGCCAAATGTATCCCCACACCTTGACAGGTGCTGCTGTAATGAGATAATCTATGTTAATCATCTTTGTTAATACTTCACCTGGAAGTTGTGTTGCTTGTGCTTATTCTTTTAAACAGTGGGCAAAGGCACAAAATGTACTCCTAGGGACATGAATTGTTTATGGAAGGAAATAAAGCATTAGAGCACATTCTAGCTGCAGCACATCAGTACTAAACAACTACATAGTAGGTGATCTTTAGACAAATTTATTTGAGACGTATTACTAATTACTAAATTATATGTCCACAGATGATTGCATTATTGGAAACCATTTGCTTTCAACAAAATCTTTTTAAAATGAAATGGAAACTTTGGCAATTATAATAATGACAGGAAATTCTAAATCTGATGTCAAATAGAAAACAGCTTTTCACCTGGTAATTATTTTTCATATCATACCAGTGCAGAGTGTTTGTGCTATATTGTGCGTAGAACCTAACATTTCTTTCTTGTTGGGAAGGAATAATTCATCAACTTACTAAAGTACTTTTGATAATAGAACTGCATTTATTTGCATTTGTTTGATGCATTAAAAGATATTGGGATAGTTAGTGAGAGTGGTGAGACATGGCACAGAGCCACCTGGAAAAAAATGTCATCGACTAGAGCTGTGCAAATTTATAGACATTGGATGCAAATTTGCATTATTTTATGTGGACTCCTAATTACTAATCTTCCGTACTGTATACACCACCGTTGCGGAATCAGTTATGGCTTCATTTATCCACCTCATCTTCCTTCGGTTTCCTCCCCTTTCCTCAGTTTGGGTTTTCTGACTATAGACTTTTTCCAATGCAGATATTTTAAACGTGTCATTGCAAAGAAAGCACCGCTAAAACAAATTTCATTAGTGATGGCTCAGTTCCATCAAGTAAATCATGACAATGAGCCAGCATACACAGTACCAGGACCCTGAAATTAGCTCACCTAAATGGAAGGCAGCCGTAATGTTGTCTTTTTTTTTTTTTTTTTTTTTACACTTTGGTTTTTCTGTGTGACAGGCCAAAATGTCTGCTGTGAGAAATTACTGGCAAAGATAGAGGTGTGCAATAAATCTAAATTGTGACTTCAGAAAAAGTTTTCATAAACTTGTCCCTTCATTATTGATGCAAGAGTGTAGTCATCCATGGATTTGTTTCATCAGGATGAATTTGTTGGCTGCATGATATCATATATCATCTACAGGATGTTTACAGTACTGTAACACTCCAAGGTAAATCAGGAAAGTGAAATGGTTACGGTAAAGCTGTCCAACGCAGATGGCCCCAAAGATTATATTCAATATCTGCAAACTGAACAATGATCGGTTGCTTTTCCAGGTGCATTTTTGCTCGTTATGCACTATTTCTCATTCTGGTTCTACAAAAGTAGTTAAAATTGAATCGTTTTTGTAATAGAGCTTCCATTTTTTTGTCTTAAATATGCATGTAGGTCTGGAAAATGTCACCTGGTGCACAGGGAGAGATGCATTTTATGTATTTCTCTATCTTGGATGGAATAAAAAGAAGAAGAAAACATTAGTATTCCACCCAAACAAAAAGGACGTACAGTACAGTACCGGCCCACTGTTTACACTCACAGGCGATTGTTAAGAAGTTTAGCACAGAAACAATCTAAACCTCCGAAGACCAAAGATATCGTCAAAGCCAAATGATAAAAATGAACAGCATGTTTTACATCATGTTTTATTAATCTGTGCAGTTCTTAGGACTGAGGTTCAGAGTTATCTGTGGGCTCTACTTTGGTTTTAATAGTGTGAACATGTAAGCACATTTATTCTGTTTCAGGGTTCAGTCCTAGTTAAACACAAATGTGTGTGTGTGAGTGCTTGTGTTTTACCACTTGTGTATGAAGACACAAAGTGGCTCTTGATATTGTACATCATTGAAGTTTAAGGTGAAGACCTGGTTTAAGCTTTAAGGTGGCGTCTCTAATTCTAATCCAACATATATTTTCCTTTGGGTCAAATTCAGCGAACATCTCCTCATGTCTGTTAACTGTTTGCCCTGTTTGTACACTGGAAAAACAACAACAACAAAACAACGATGTTCATACAAACAAAGTGGATCAAACCACTCTGCATAACAGTATTTGTGCAAATCCTGCGCATATTCATGCTCGCGCATGGAGGTGTAGGGAGGAGGGGCTAAATCTGGCATGTGTTAACTATCTAAATATGATAAGTTGCTTAATATCAACAATCTTTCTGCAGACAACACCTTCAGGTTCGGTATAGGCTAAGGCATGGTAAGGCTTATAATTAGGAAAGCAGGCTACAATGGCTACAGTTAGGGCTAGCATAGGTCTCATAAATAAAATGAAATGTCCACTGAAGTGATACAAACACCACTGTGTGCTTATGTGCAATATTTATTTTGAGAGTATGTGCAAAATCTGTATTTCACTACATGTGTTTCTGTAAACTGCCAACTTGTAAAAAGAGACATTTGAAAGTGAGCACAAACAAATCTAAAAGAACTGTGTTAGTGTGTGTACCTAAATGTTGGCTTTTACATGCATGTGTTTGTGAGCAAATAAGTTGATGCATATGTGTGATATAACATGCATCATAATCTAAATGGAAACGTGTGTGTGTGTGTGTGTGTGTGTGTGCGTGTGTGCATGTGTGTGTGTGTGTGTGTGTGTGTGCGTGCGTGTGTGCGTGTGTGTGTGTGTGTGCGTGCGTGTGTGCGACCTGGCCTGTGCCCAGGCCTAGTTAAACAAAAATAGCTACAAGAGCAATAACATCCCCAGCTAAGCGGCAAGGGATTCAATTCCCAAGTCATTTTACAAAAGCGTGGTGTGATTGAGTCAGTCTGCTCATTGAATTCAGTATTTAATTTCCTCAAGGTCCCAAGAGGCGTGTCTCTGTTTCCAATTTCTCCTCCTCATGAGATCAGGATGGGAGACTAAATGAAGGGTTTTCTCTTTTTCTCCCTTTTTTCGCTCCATCGTTTTCTTTTATTGCAAAATGCTGAATGGTGAGGGTTGGATAGGAGGGGACAGGTTAATGAGTGTTCTTGGTGTAGCAACACTTTCCATTATCATCATTTCTCTCTCCTCCTCTCCTCTGTTATAGCATTTATCAGCTTAAATCCTCTTTCCTTTTCCCCCTGACGTCTCTCACTTCACTCTGTTTCTCTTTTCTCACACATTTTCTGTGAAGTTTAATATCACTTTCATTGTAAGTGCACGTCATAAAATGCAAACAAATTGTGGCCTTGAGAGGCAGCGGAATCAAGTTATGTACACAACACTGACATATTACCACCTTTAAGACTGACTTTGTGAAGTGGTTGGCAACAAAGTTGCTTATTTACACATTCAGAAGATATGGTGCAGCAATGTTTCTGGCCATCTAGCAAATGTATGTACAACACCCTTTGTTGTTTTAGTTGCAAATTAGCACTGTCAAACAATTAAAATTTGTAATCAGATTAATCACAGAGTTGCTGTGGACAAATTTTGATTAATCACGATTAAATATCATTCATTTTTAATCTAAATTAATCACATTTCACTTTGCATTTTTTGAGGCTGATGCCGATTCCAATATTTGGCAGAAAAAAATTCGAACAACTAATTAATCAGCCAATTAATTTAAAATATATATAATGAATAAAATAACTTATTTTTTGGTTCCTTAACCCTTACAACAACAAAGATATAAATTACAGGCAAAACATTTTACTGTTTTACAATACTTTGTCCTTTAGTATTTGTCCTTTAATATTAGAATTTTTAAGTACAAAAACATGCAACAAAGCATTAAACCTCTTACCCCTTATATAAACCCCTTACATGACCTTGAAAAAAGAGTCAGTCTATAAATTAGTTATGAAATACATCTTGTCTCGTACTTCTTGTTGCTGCAAACTAGAGGTAGGTTCTATATATAAATGTCGTATATAAGCAACATAATGAGTGAAGTTGCTGATATAACATAATTTCTGCAGCTCTCTGATGCCCTTTAACGTTAAATCACATTTTCTCTACTTCATTATTTCTTTGCCATGAAGTCAGGACTCATATGAACCAAAATAAAAACCACAGACGCCTTCCTCAGATGTAAAACATGTCACCTTTGACAAAGTTGCATTTTAAATATATAATGGTCACAAACAGTCCAACACTAATGTTCCTCCATAACAACACAGTGAGTTGCTGCCACAGCTTGGGTCATGTTCTAGTATTTTCTGACAAAGTAAAACTAAGAGTGACATCATGACGGTTGCTGAAGACAGACAGTAATGTTCATTTTAACTTTAACTTTTTCTCTTAACTGAAACGGGAGACATGTTGAGTCATTAATTCCACAACGTGGTTTTAAACGTACCTGTCGACTCAGCCCACTCCTGCAATGTTGACTGGCTGAAGCTTAAACGGCGCAAAGACATCATTCTGTGCGACTCTGACACTTAACAGCATTTACTGTTTTATAAGGAATTAAGAATATACCGGCGTTTAATAGACAAAGCCCTGGCCGATGATGATTATTTTGGAAACGGCTATAATCGGCTGTTTTAATCGGCCGGCCGATAAATCAGTCGGGTCCTACAGTTTACCATCTTCCATGTGGAGTTGCTTGGTTCTGCCACTACTGGATCAACTGCCCATTTGCGCATGCGTGACGGCATATGTGACGGCAAGTCTACTTAGACAAACTGCACGAAATGCGTTGCCAGAGACGTTTCAGGGATTTTGAGTCATTCTGCGCTGCAGATGCATTTATTGCATTAAAAATTTTAATCAGATTAATCATGATGATGGATTAATCTGTGTTAACATGTTAATTTTGACAGCCCTATTGTTAATATATACATATATTTAAATGCTACATCTTATATGTTGCAGTTTTTGTTATTTATTCATATCTTGGTCTGCTGAGGTTAATGTACTCCCAGAAGTACATAGTTTCTCAGTTGCGTTTTATGTCTATTTTGCGTTGTTCTGTCATGATTTCTCAACAGCTTCGGTGTGTCCCTGAAATGCTCCCAAATGTACTAGAGACAGAGTATTCAGAAGACTGTGAGAGTGTTCTGTAAATCTTCTACATTCTGACAATAACATCATTACAGTGTTGAGCCTGAGCCAGATTTTATGATCATTTATAGACGTTAAAGAAATTAACATAGAAAAATTAAAATGATGCTTTCTTTTTCTAAATTCAGACTGACATAGTTTCTGTTTATACCGTTTTATTTTTCACAAAGCCTTATGAAAAAAAAAACATGAAAGGTAACAGCTCCTTTAGCAAGCTCCAGTCTAATTAAAGTATGTCACTCTTTGCTTCACCTTCAGTCTCTGTGTATAATGATTGTGCTTTTTGGAAATAGAAAAATCCCATTTTCTACCTGCAAGCATTTGAACTATGAACATCTGAGGAGAGCAGTGCTGCATTTTCTCAAATACAGTGGCTTGAGTAGTTAGGGCTTGTGTGCTTCTCATTTGCGTTTGAAATTCAAAATGAATGTGTATGAACGGACAAATACAATAGAAGTCTGACTGAATTGTTTTGCAAAAAATCACTCACTGTCTCATGGTTGCAAAGGCTGTAGGAGACAAAACACATTTATGAAGGAGAACAGAAAAAGAAACTACAATTATCCGCTTATGATTGTATGTCTCTGCCAGTCAGTCAAGTTGCAGTTTACATGTCCTTCCAGACTCAAACAATATATGTTATGAAGATGAGAGAGAGAAGTGTATTCAGAGAATGAAAAAAGTCAAATTCCTTATATTTTTCCACCAATGAAGCTGACTCTGACAGCTGTAGCCAGTATTCAGTTGCTACAAGTTCAAGGTGGGCAATCAGGTGTAGTGCTGCCCAGTCAGTATCCAATTAAATGTGGAACCTTGCCACAATCTCACCTTCTGTTGTTGATTTGTGGTGTTACATTGTGGCTAGAAAAGTAGTTTTGCAGAACATGATGCTTGTCACAGTGAAGTTGAAAAAAAAATGTCATCATTGTAAAATTTTCACATAAACAGTGTATGAATTCCTGATTCCTGGTTTTGTGAGGTGACCTTTGACCATTAATGAACAGTTGTGCTCAATGTAACACAGTTTCCTCAAGTCATTCCTGAGCCATCACTTTTACAAGAATGATGCATTTATGAGGTCACAGTGATTTTGACCTTTGATCACGAATTGTAATCAGGTCATCTTTGAGTCCAAGTGGACTTTTATGCCATTTCCTAAGAAACTCCCTCAAGGTGTACCTGGGATATCGTGTTCACGAACCACAAAACATTATGTCTCAAGCTATGACTGTCGCTGGTGTGAAGGCATAAAAGAGAACAAAAAAGTGACCCCACCTTTTGCTGATAAAGACTTGTACCTCTTACAGCATGTTTTACAGGATAAAGGATTGCACACAGATAAAGGTAAACCTTTTTGTCTTTATTGCAGAGGATGTTCTCTGTGTGCCTCTGGTCGATGGTATTGACGAAAAGCCAGATGACTGCTAATGAGCCAAAGATGAAAACACAAATGGCTATTCAGTCACCAGAGGATGTACTTGAAATGAATCACAAGCACTGCTACATAGCCAGCGAAATTGATTCAAACTCCACGGGATATACCTTAAAGTCATTACCCATCCATACACAAGCACAGATAATTGGTATTCAGTGGCAATACTTAGTAATTGAGTTACAAGTGCGACAGAGCCAATTATAACTGCATTAAAATCCATGAACAGAGGCACAAACAAACCCCATGAAAGCTAAGTAACTGAATAAGAAGAAACTGTTCAATATCACCTTTATTCTTCTGCTGCTTTGACACCTCACACAAAAGGGGCTAAACTCCCACAAACGGCAAGCACCCCAAGGACTGTTTGCTTCACAGATAATCCCTATTTTGTCTTTTATATGACCTCCTGGTGAGAGAAATGATGAAAGTGGGAGATGAAAAGGTTGGTATCACAATTCACCCTGTGACCCCTGCAGTGCATCATGGGCCAAGTCCAACACTAAAGCTCTGTAGTTTTAAAAATGAAAGTGCCAATTTAGCGGCATAGCGGATGGATAATTCAATTTTCTCCACCAACATGGCATTTCACCATAGGAGTTGCTGGTTTCAACCAACCAAATTAGAATTATGCAACAAACAACGAAAGCAATTAATGAGAATTTCTGAGGGGCATCCTATGAGCAGCACTGCATCATTTCTGCTCTTCCAACTGGTTGCGGTATTGTTCAACACTACATCCATGTGAATGTGCAGATTACAATTTATGTCCAATGTCAACATTTAGTGCCAATGCATTAAGTATTGTCTCATATATGTAGTGAGGCAGAAAGTTAATACTGATGTTCTTGTCTTTGGGAATAAGATGTGACTTTATCATCACAGTTAGATATGGTTTAATAATTGTTTAATGAGAAACGAAAGACCACAACATTTCTAATGAAGCACTGCAATGATAATGTTCAACATCTATGTGTTTCTCATTGCGTTAGTCGTGCTTCTTTCATCTAAGCTTCTTTTTTAAATACATCGGTGCATGTTTTTGATTCCATAAGGTCAGGCAGTCAATTCTATACAGGCTCAATAAATCAAACACACATGAAGAACTTCAAACCTAACAGACGTAGCACCATGAGCAACCATCCCTGTTTTATTAATTTATAAAGGGCAATGATGAGAGAACAGGTCCTTGGCCTCAGCTGGAGTTTGAGGGTACCACATTTAGAGTTTGAGCTAATTGCTGCTAATAACAGGGTTTGCACTTCACAAAAAACAGTTAGCTAGGTGTTTTTACAGATTGTGCTCACAGACTTTGGGATCAGCTTGCATGTGCCAACGGAATTAATTGTGTAAGATGTATAATTGGATAATGGCTCCAGAATCCAAGGTGGCAACGGGAGGTAATTGGATGATATGACTTTGAAAGTAGCTGTCGGGACACGGGCAGGGGGTAGACACTAATTAGCTTAAGGCACTTTAGGTATGCTTGTAACCTGGCCAATCTGATTTTAGAACAGAAGTTGGAAAGGTTTTTAACTGGCTAAAGTCCAACTCCATGAGACGTAAGGTGCGACAATATGTAGAAACACAAGTGGTCAGACAATGATACAGGTATAAGATGACAGTTTAGCTATTTTATCTTAAAAAAGAAACCACTAAGTGCAGAAAAAGATGAAAATGCACTCATTCACTATACTGTCAAAAGCTCCTCCAGAATCCTCACAACTAATTTGGTCGTTTATTCATCTTGGGTAATGTCACTAACCCAGCATTTGACGTATATGTTGTGAAATCACCAGTTACCTTAAAGTGACAGTTTATTCATGCCAATCATCTTCAAAACATTCAAAATTCTCTATTTGCTTCACTTCAAGATGCTTTGAATGTCACTCGACTGTCGATGCAGTTACGATGGGTTCTGCAGTGTGACTGTTTTTCTTTGAAAGAAAAGCCTACTTTCCGTCAACTCCTTTACAAGAGGTGAAGGTGAAAGATATTGACTGCCTATAGGGTCTTCAAACATACACACACATTCCCCTATGTACATATTTTCTCACAAATTGTCATTCAATTAACACTGTCATAATAAAATTAGTAAAAAGTGGATGCTGCCCATGTTAGAGAGTATATAAGACCGAAGAACATATTTTTGTTCCACGAAAGGGTAGCCTTAAGCCTGTGCACTAAAACACCCACATTTACTCTCATAACCACAGTCTTTAAATAATTTTCCTTTCAGAAGTGTGAACAGCCAGGACCTTAATACCTGACTCTAAATTCTACACTGTGTTCCATTGGAGGAAAGCTAAAGCCTTCTGATGAACACGATGATCTCCCTCAGGCTGTGTATCAACCAGCTCTCTGTGTTTGTGTTCTGAAGTGTTTCTGATTTATTACTTTCAAAAAGCAAGCTGGGAATTTATACTGTTTGATGGAGGCAGGGGGAGGTGTACCTCCGGCTCGTAAGGGGTACATCCATAACAGTGTTAAAAAAAAAATTCTGCCAACACATGTTCAAGAGCTACATGCACAAACTAAACAAGTCCAGTTTAATCAAACAAATGCCAGTCGTTTCGAAGTAATAAAATAAGGATAAGCATATTATAAATCTCTGTTGTAACAATGCTTCTTTACCAGTGCTGTTCCTGTGAACATCACAGACTTCAAAATGTGTTTTCTGACCTTTAACTGCTATATTTTTAATAAAAAAAACAGTCTCTAAACTTTTCTTTCCTCACATGCCATCAGATGATACATTAAAGGAAAAAAAAATGGTATTTTTTGTTCAGAAAAACAGACATTACCTTTGGGTTTCAGCTTGGATTTCAGAGCCGCTGTCAGTGTCTGCAGAGCACCTTTTAGCAGTAACCAGTAGCAGAGGCAATCTATTGCTGGTTTATTTCTATACCTGTATACAAGAAGGTCAGCAGACTGCAGTTTTCTGCTAATCAATGAACCTTCCAGTCACACATCAAACAAAAATTTTCAGGATAGAGAACTAGCTTACTTAGAGTATAAAAATGTTACAATCTGTGACCTTTAATAAACAGCAATCTAGAGGTGTGCATTTGCAGGAAGTACTAAAAAGCAGCTCACATACTTTGCACCAGCACAGGTGTTTTTATTCAAGTTGATTGATTAGCCTCTTCTCAGCGCCGTCTGTGCTAAATTGACAGCTCCATCACATCCTGTACTTGACTGACTGTTCACTGACTTTCCTGTCAGTTGGTTGTGCCTGTTTGGGTGGGACAGCTTAGACTAATGAGTCTGACTGGTTCACACAGTTCCAATTACTTGATCTTCTTAGCTGCAATAATTTTACCTTGTGAGTTTGTACTTCCCTCTGATAAATATGATATGATATGATACGATGCAATACAATACAATATAATACAATACGATATATGATACGATTTGATATGGTATGATGTACAGTTATATATATATGATGTGATATATGTTATAAAACAACATAAAACAATATCTTTATGATATATGATATGACATAATTTGATTTTATATGATTTAAACTGACATATACAATGGGATATATTGTGTGAGATATATGATTTGACATGATTTAATATAAATAGATATAGATATAGATATATGATGTGATATAATATGAAAATATATTTAAAAATATATATGATGTGATGTGATGTATGACATCTTATATGATACAAATCAACATAAAATGATATCAAGTGATATATGATATGATATTATATGATTTGACAGTAGAGATAATAATTCGGCACAGTGGTGTAGTGGTTAGCACTTTTGCCTTGCAGCAGGAAGATCCCTGGTTTGCGTCCCAGCCATCCTGGGATCTTTCTACATGGAATTTGCATGTTCTCCCTCTGCATGCATAGGTTTTTTCCGGGTACTTCGGCTTCCGCCCACAGTCCCAAAATACGCTGAGGTTAATTGATTTTTCTAAATTGCCCGTAGATGTGAATGCGAGTGTGATTGTTGGTCTGTATATGTAGCCCTGCGACAGACTGATGACATGTCCAGGGATGGATAATAATTTGATATTATGTGTGAATTGAACATTTAAAACAAGATGAATGAGTGTTTGTGTGTCCGGACCGTAGACCAGCAAGAACTAAAGGACAGAGAGTACGTTCACTGGGCAGATGCCTAGAACATCTACCCACTAGCAGTTTCCATCTCATGCCATCTAGTTCATAATTCTACCTAAAGTTTTCAAGAACCTGTCCACAGTGAATGCACTGTATGTATGCGTGTGAGAGAGTTAGAGGGAGAGAAAGTAAAAGAGCAGGCTAATTGTTTACACTTAGCAGAAGTGTCATTGACTGTCATTGAGAACAGAGTGAACGTCCCAGGCCTGATGTACACGACAACAGCAACAACAATAACAACAACATCAAGCTGCTCTCACTCACTGAGCCTGACACGAACAGCTACTGGAGGGCATTCCCACTGACAAGGTGACTTTGGCTGCCTGTGTGTGTGTGTGTGTGTGTGTGTGTGTGTGTGTGTGTGTGAATGTGGAAAGTGAGAGCGACAAAGACAGATATTGACTGAAACCGCTAACAAAAAATTCATCAAGCATTCAAACACCTGGATGTGCTTTACCTCATCGTACATCAGCTCCTTAATTTGTTTCATTACTTATTCATTTATGACTTCTTGTAATACTTCTCCCAGTCTTTTGTTCCTCTAGTCATCAAGCTATCTGTGTATTTTCTATGACTAATGTTGTAAATAGCTGCATGAATTGCCTTTTATTCTCTGAATGAAATGTCAAATAAATTAGGTTGCTTTCATTTTGAAGGGATATAATGAATCCTGATTGCTATTAATGTTAAGAATTTAATTGCTAAGTGCCAAACTTCTGCTGTCTAATTATTTTCAGTCACCCAGTTTCACTTTTAAGTTATCAATCATAGCATAATGCAACTTTGTTAAGCTGATGTTCAAGAGGCCTTGTCTCTGTTGTCTTTGTTGGGATTGGTTGTTTGTTCAAATGCCTAATGTTTTACGGCTGTGATAGTTCCAATAAGCCTTACAGAAGAGCCTGGAGAATGGTCAGATTGTCTTCTTCTGGACACCATACGTTACCTGGGATTGTGTAGCAAATAGAGTTTGTTCAGTTATTATATCATCACAGTTGTTATTAAATCACATGATGACAGGTGGTTGTATATTGTGGTATGGGATTAAATCAAATCAAGTTTATTTGTATAGCACATTTTAAACAAACAGAGTTGAACATCTTATCATGTACGTGGCAACAAAACTATGTGCAAAAGCAAGACTTAATCAAAACTTAAAATCAATCAGTAACATTAAATAAAACAGTACAAAATACTGAAACACAGCAAAACAGGATAGCGACATGTAGGATCAATTTTTTAAAGATAAAATAGATATAAAATATTAAAAAAATAAAACTGGCAAGAGCTACTAATAGTCATTGAAACATGTATGTCTCAAGATTTTCTTTAAAACGTAAGTTGGGGAGGAACAAAAAATGAAGCCTACATGTAAATGTATGTGCCAAAAACTAATGCCAAAATCATAAGTACAAGAAGATTAAAAAAATAAATAAAAAATCGGCAGTGTTTGTTAGTGCTTGCAAATTTGATGAAAAGTCTTCAGAGTGAGATGTGTGGGGGTATTGTTGGTATTTATAAATTTAACTACTAGACTGAAGGAAGTCATATATTGGTGATTTGCTACTAATCATTATATTATCCCTCCATTATTGATTGATTACTAATAATTATGTTATCACCTCACTACTGACTAATCACTAACAGATTATTATGTTATCCCTATTTTATTAATTCCCTATTAACACACATGCTACTCATGTGTAGCAGGAACCTTCAAAAAAGGTCTCCCAGTACAGACTATGCTAACCTATGCTGTCTTTACAGTAGCTTCATGCTAAATGGACACATACATGAATAGTATCAATATTCTCATCTAACCTCCTGCAATATTTATTTATTTTTTACCAAAAATGTAGAATTAGCGCAGTACATGATACATATAGTTCTGTGCATTACAGATTACAGGTCAAAATTTGTTTTACAGATTTATGAAGAACGCCCAAAGTCTCAACAGGTTTTTCTTACCTGCCGTAGATCCATTTCATACTGAAATACAAATAAAAAAGAGTTTCCCCAAAACAGAAAAATTTAGACAAATGCCAGTAAATCTACACATTTAACAGTAATAAATAATAAAATAATGCCCAAAGACAAACAAACAAACAAACAAACAAACAAACAAACAAACAAACAAACAAACAAAAATCTACTTACTAAATGAACAACTCATGTAGAAGTAAAGATGTATCACAAGACTGGGTTGAACAATTATGATACTGAAAGAGAAACAGATTAAATGAGGCTACATTTAGATATCAGTGTAAGTTGATAAATTTGAATATTTGTGGACATTGTGGATAGTTTATTGGTGAAAAAAGTTTTTCCAGATACAGAGAAAGCTTCATTTTGCACTTGCCAGTATCACTGATGGTAGCAACCACAAGTCAATTTCCTGTTGACTGTACCCAAAGTGAAGCATCTCTGTGTTGTGTTTCGTTTTGAGCAGTAGATGGTATAGTTAGTCTCCGTGAGGGTTGATTTGGAGACAAAATTTTGTAAGGTCGTCTGCTTCTGGGAAGGTTGACTATTGACAATTTGTGCATAATGTCTTTCACAGTGGATCTAAGTCTAAGAGTCTTAGTATTTACCTTGAATCTTTCTTCTTTTTTCTATTCTTGTGTTTCTGTTCTATGTGTTTTTTAAACCCAGTGCTTCTATTTAAGTAATTATTTGATTGATGAGGAATTTTAGTATTTAGGCTTGTGTGTCTAGTCCAGCTGCAACCAGTTACCTTCTTTTTAAACTTAGTAAGAGTAATATTAGTATTGTATATCCCCTTTGTTTAAATGCATTTATTAATTTATATGTTGTGTTTACTCATGTTGTCTTTGTGTTAATGTAAGATTTTGTTCAACTGAATTCATAGATCTGAACCAGTATAGTATGAGACAACCACAACAGTAGAACAATTCAAGAGGGGGCAATATAGTTTTTCACAACAAAATTACTAATAAGGAGAATAATTCACAAAACAAGAGAACCAACAAAACTAAAACATTTCACAGTATATAGAACATTTCATAAGGCATTACTTGGATTTTCTCTTTCTTTCTTTCTTTTCTCATTTGTTTGGTTGTTTCTGTTTTACTTTCAGTTTTATCTTAACTTGGTAATTCAGGAAACAGTTTTTTTTTGCTTGGTTTAAGTTAACATCTTGTCAGCTTTATAAAGAAACAGAATCACCAAAAAGACAATGATAATGAGACAGGAGCGAGCGCTGTAACAGTTATGCTGTGTCTAAATATGAATTAAATGTGACCTTTGTTTCCTGCCGTCCCTTTCTTGATCTGCTCCAGCTTGTGTTTCTCAAGTTAAGGTTCATTAACAGTATGGAGATATGAGCTATTAAAAATGTAAATTATCACTGATAGAAGCTAAAGTAACCTTTGATGCACTATATGTAGAAAAGGTCTCATCCTTGTTCAATTCTTGCATTGGACTAAGCTGTACATTTTCAAGTCCTACATTTTGAAGCTTACATTCATACATTACATCTGTACATTTCCATAAGAAAAAAAAATCAAATATGATCACAGTAGCCACCTTCAGCTTGCCTGTGGTAGCTGAGCAAGGGAATACAGACAGTCATTTTCAATGCTTTCAAACTGAGTTGGTTCACATACCCTGGCCTGTTCAATATTTCCTTTGGGTAGTTGAGCAACAGAGTACACCAGATCACTTTCTGCACATGGCCCCTTTAAACTGACCTCAAAGCTGGAAGCTGAAGTAAAAGAGACATCTTTAGAATACACAGCGTCTGATTCAGTGTCATGGAGATAGGAGTAATTTGCATAGAGACTGTCTGGGTCGACGTCAGCTGTGGCTGTGGAGAAGGAGACGGTCGAAGCTACAGGTTCGGTCTCTGTTTGCGGGTCGTCATGTCTGATTTCATCATATTCAACATCCTAAAAATTAAACAATGAGAAAAAGAGAAGTACTAAATATATATGGCATTGAAGGACATACAAAAGATGAAACAGTAACTGTCAGTGCTAAAACATTTACACAACAAAAAGTTTTAATACCAAAATCACAGTCGCCCTAATTACAGACAGTTTGTATCATCTTATTATTGAGGACAACAGAGTTTTAGCCACCCAACTTCTAGTTTGTGTGAATGTAACTGCAGCCAATTTAGTATCACTTTTGATTATTAGAAAGAAAGTCATGTACATTATTAAGATGGGCAGATGGCACAGTGTTTTACAGTTACTCATGTCTAGATTTTTCACTATCAAGTTGTCTTGAAACATCATACAAGACAGACAAGAGTCAGAGTTGAGCCATTATATGGGAGTTTAAAGTACAAGAAGTATGACATCTCATTTCAAGGCACTTTGCTGCTGGAATAATGAAATTATGAATGTGTATGCAGAAAACATATTGCACTTGACTCTTTAAAATTAAAAACGTCCACAAGGTTTCAGAATATAAGAAAGTCAAACAAATTTACCACTTGTGCATCTTCCTGTGGAGAACCAGCACTAGACACAACTTCTGCAAACACATAAAGTTGGGCAATATTTGTTAATGTTACAGATGGAAGGTTCACTGATATTCCTGCACATCTGCAATGTCTGTGGTGGTGTGTGTCTTACTCAGTTGTCTCCTTGCAGTCCTCATAACCCTCCACAGGACTATCAGTGTGGTTAGTATGATAATGACACCTACAGTCAGATACAGAACACTTCCTGGGCAAAGAAAAGAAAGAGGAAGAAGATGTATGAAGAAGAAATCTTTCACACACCCTATGATACTGAGAGGAGTTTACTTATCACATCCTCTTTACTATAAAACAGAAAAGAGTTTAATACATTTTTCCCCTACCAAATAGGTGAAATTTTAATTTCTCTGAATAATCTGAACCCTGAAAATTCAAAGATCAAAGTTGGACTGAAACACTGAAGGATTATATTAGCATATTTGCACAAATGCAATACATAGTGTAAAAAAGTATACATGATGGGTTTTGTTATCATTAAAACCAGAGACCATTTAAGATAAACTTGTGTTTGACAACAGGCAATAACTGCATGTCAGAATGGATTATATTAATTATCAGTAAAATATATAAGTATATAAGTAAACTTCTTACTACTTCCTCGTGAAGCTGATGCAGTGGGTGTTGTATCAAGGGTTGTGTTTGAGTCAGATAATTCAGTAATGATTTCCAAGTTGGTTGTAGGGACAGTGGAGCTTTTTAAGTCAGCATATGACCTAACAGTGACCGTAACAGGATCTGGAAGCAGAGATGGAAACAACAGGAATAATATTCTGTATGTTGCTTGATTAACTAACTAGGATGTTAAGTTTTCACTAAAGGATGTTATTTTGTTGAAATGAAAATAAAGTGAATAAACTTACCATCTATAACTTTAAGATTCACCTCTATCAGTGCATCAAAACCAAGTATTTCAACTCCACAGTAATACTTTTGAGTGTCAGACCTTTCAAGATTAAAGAATGTCACATATAAACTGTCTCCTCCATTGGTCAGCTCTATTCTGTTCTTCTTTTTAGTTTGTCCATATTCTGCTTTCGTGATGATGTGTTTGTCTTTCGTACATGGACTGTCACAAATGTATTTAGCTTTATATTTTACATTTGTCCCAACATTCCAGTTTACACAATTAGCTGTTATATTTTTCCCAACATGTCCCTCTATGTTGAGAGTCGTCGTCTCCACAATAGTCAGGGCTAGGAATAGGAACAAAGCAAACATTTTAAAGTTGCCACGGTGTCAATGAATACATAGATTCAAATGCAGAAATTCTCATTAAAACTGGTGCATTTTATTATTTGCACAGGGAACACATCACTTTCTTCATGAAGTAAATGACAGCACTTCTCATTAAGCAAATCAGACTAACAAAATAGTACATTATCTTACAGCTACAGCATTTATACACAGGCTTTTGCACTGAGAATGAAGTAAAAATCAACTCACCACAAAGCAGACAAGCACACACAAACATAGCGAGAAGCAAATGCACAGCAGCGATCAGGTCAGTTCAACCACAATTTTTATAACTTCCTCTTCCTTTCAGATTCAAGCTCCTCCCTTTGCCTTTTCCATCTGCACATACACTTATATACAAAACCACAACAGCATCTTGTGCAAAACTGTGTTGACATACACAAAACTAAAAAATTCTGAAATGGGAAAACATTTATACTTCTTTTACTTGTCCAGAACTAAAAGTCTTTTGATTGACTGCAAACTGTACAGAACTGGCAGAATTAAACCAAAATTAAACACCCATGACATCACTCCTCTTTGAGTCAGTTCTCATTGGCTTCCAGGGTCATTTGAGCCACGGCTTGAACCCACTGATACTTACTCCAGATCTGCATTCTGAGAAAATGTAGAAAATATTGTGTATAAATATACAACAGCTACGGTCATTAAACTTCCAGTCAGCATTTAGAAAAATATTTAACCAACTAATGTTGGACAGTTTCCAACAATAAAAGTTACAATATATCTGTGTGAAGTGTCTTACTGCCATGGTGGGTTCAAGAGTGCTGTAGACTTGATCTAGATCTCTGGTGGATGGTTGGAGTATCTCATAGACTTCATCAGAAGCTGCACTCTGTGGGAACATGACAGTTTCTGTATGTTACTAGCTGTAAACAGAAACCACTTTTTTTTTTTTAAAGAACAGAAATAGCATTGAGGTCAGTAGCTGCAGATCGGACTGCAACATATATCATTTATTACTCTTTATAAGTAGTTATTTTCCCACTACCTTTACTTCATTTTTAAGTTATAATTTCTACACATTCATTAAACTGACTTGGTGGTGATGTTGCAGTGATCATTCAAGGTTTTGTGTGGAGTGACATACTCTTTTAGTGAGTGTGAGAGTGCTGTAGACTTGGCTCTTGTCTTCCATCGATGGATGGAATGATTGATAGACTCCGTCAGGATCCACACTCTGTGTTTGATTTACATTATAAGGTTAGTATCAAATTCAACACATCAAAGTGAATTTATACAAAATGAAAAACTAATTAATTGAAAGACAATGCAACATGTCTAGTAATATCATTTTTAAAATTAATAGAAGCGTTCCAACCCAAGCTTGCTCGAGAATTGAAAGCAACAGTTCAGTACAGTTTACTACAACCAGATGATCATGGTTGGACTAAAGTTGAATACATTTTAATGAGCACCAGGGATTTTTGGGATAACAACATAAACAGAGGCCGGTGGATCGCACTTAGAAAAATTACATTTATACACACAAAAAAGCAGACCCCTGATTGGGCATTTTATACTATCTTACCTAATCTATATCAATAACAAAAGAACTCTAAATTAAAATGTTGTGCTGCCTTACTGAACAAAAATTACAAGTGGGCGTCTAAGCATTTACTTAAACTGCAATTTCACAAAAGTGCTTGTAACAAAGTCCTGAGATCATCCTCCAGTGACAAACTGGTTTCTCGTACTCAGGTTAATAATAAACAAAGTTTGTACGCACAGCTACAATCTGTCCAGATTCCAAAAACACCAACTGAAGAGACACAGAGGTGAGCTGCTGTTGTTAAATCACTCAGCCCGAATGACAGTTTTCCTGAACTTTTAAGTAGGTTTTCTGATGACTGGAACAGCTTGATTGCAGAGCAGCACTGGAGCAAAGATCTAATCAGTTAGAGCAGGAGGCAGGACGGAGGTGGAGCAGTTACAGTAACAGGCTTGAAGCAATGCAGGTTTGACTGGTACATTTTGAGAGAAAATGGGTTGTAGGAAGATAGATGATGTAGAGCAGTGACTTACGGTCCTGATTGTAAAAACACTTACTGAAGAGACAAAGATAACAAACACCAAGGAAACAGCGCCTGGTAATCGAAGACTCAAAATGGAAAAAACTCACCCCTCCAATGTCTTTGTGTGGCGTGGACACTTGCAAAACAAACAAGATATTTGTCATGTGACTTGATACACAGCCTCCAGTCTGTATAAATTATACACTATGTGAAAGTTGATGGGCCTTACTCAGTTTTTTCTTCGTCATCCTCCTGGTATGGATCAGCAGGACAATCACTATGATTAGAATGAAAATTAAACCTATAATCCAATATGGTGCATTTCCTGCCCGAGGAGAAAAACAGTTAACGTGTTAATTACACCTTTAACTGCAACTCACTCTTCATACCCTCTGTAATGCAGATTTATCTTCACATAAGTTATTCATTTAGAATGACCTGACGGTACAGAAAAAAAAATGAGGAAAATGAAAAAATGATTTCTAAGTATGTTTATTTAGGTGCATTTACGTAATTTCATTGTTTTCATTTATTTTTAATTTTTTTTATCCTAAGTTTATTTGTCATCAATCTGAAACATTTCTTTTCATTCAAAACCGAAAAACATTTTAATGTTGCCTTATCTTTCTATTTTCATTGAGTATTTGTGTTGCTTTCTTTCCAGTTAAGCAACTAAGTCGATTTTTCAACAATTTCAAGTAGTAGGATTTTACTTTTCTTTTGTTGTCAATAATGATCTCTTAGATGTGTGAGTTCTAAAGAACCCCTTTGTGTCAAGGATGTAGAACTCTGCTGCTATATTATTTAGTCTTCATATTTATTTTAATTGACAATGAAACATACATTATGTATCAAGTTCAAATGAGTGTGCGTCATACCACTTCCTTGTGTTGGTGATGCAGTAGGTGCTGTTGTATGAAAATCGGTGTACGCCTTATCAGTGGTGACATCTGAGCCGTTTGAAGACAAAGTCACATGTTTAGAACAGTAAATCACTCTGTCATACAGATTAACTAATTGGACATTTAAGTTTCTACTTTTTTTACAGAGGAATTTAATTTTGCTAAAATGAAAGCAAAGAGTATAAACTCACCATCTGTAATGTTAAGATTCACTTCTATGAATGAATCATGCCCATATCTCTCAACTCCGCAGTAATATTTCCTGGAGTCTGACATTGTGAGATTAGTGAAGGTCACAAATAAACCATTTTCTCTGTTAGTTAACTCTATTCTGTTGTTATTTTTAGTTTGTCCATATTCTGCTTTGATAATTATGTGTTTATCTTCTGAACATGGACTTTCACAAAGGTACTTAACATTAAAATTCACATTTGTCCAAACGTTCCAATCAGAACATTCAACTGTTACATTTTTCCCAACGTGGCCCACTATGTCGAGAGTCTTCACCTCCACAATAGTTAGAGCTGCAAGCAGAAAAAAGCATTTTAGAATCAATGAAATTGAAAACAACAGTGCTACATGTAGGTGCAAATACTGACAGAAAGAGGCAACTTACCAGAAAGAAAAACATAAATGTAAATCATATTGGTGATGGATGGCCTGAGAATAGAGACAACTAAAAACAAGTACATGAACATTGGCTAAGTTCACTTCCTTCCCTTTTCTGTTGCCCCATCAAATCTCCAAGCTCCTCCTTGCTTAATGTATTTAAACACACACTCACAATATATTGTGTAAAACTGTTAGTGTGTACAATGTGTGTTTATGACTACAAAATGAAATTCCAAATCATTTGAAAATGTAAATATTAAATCGAATGAAGTCCGAAGAAAGATCAGTTTGAAGTAAGTCACTGAAGCCTCAAACTGCCAGTGTGTATCCAAACTGACTGCATACAAGCATTGACAAACCATCAGTTACGTCACTCACAGGTTGCCTGAACGCTGGTTTTGAAGCTCAGTGTAGTAGCTCCAGTCGTTCCCATCTTGGCAATGTCTCCTAATTCAAAGAGATGGAGCTGAGGTCATGTAATGATACCCAAGTGGTACTCAAAGCACCCTTAGTTACATTTCAGTTTAAGCCTTAATACAATTTAAATCGGCGAGTTATATAAGAACTTATCCTGATGCAGCTATCATGAACAGGGAAATTAGCTCTAGAACCCAAAACCATTTTTGTTGCATTATGTAAACATGTTTATTTCTTCCACAAAGCTGTGAAATTGAGCATGAAGTTCTTTTTAATTTACTTGCTTTTTCAGCCAGCCTCAAGTGGCTGTTTGAGGAACTGCAGTTTTTGACAATTCTGCATTGCAGTCATTTATCAGCCCTGGAGGCTGCATTTGCTAGCAAAGCATGATGCGGATTTGGTGAAATGCAGAAGAATGTATATGTATGTTATATAGGTTATATATTTAATAAAACAAATAAAAACTGTTTATTTAAACGTATCAACACTTTTCTTATGCTTTTTTTTTTTACCCTTACACACACAGTGCATTTGAAATGATCACAGATCTAATGGTTTGTCCTGGTTTTCTCTGGCTCTATGTAAACTGGGGTCGACCCTGCTGAAGTCCAGAAGTAGTTAGTAATGAATCTGAGTGTATTTATGATGGATGATGTCTGACAGACATTAATAACTCATTTTCAAACAAAAAAATGTTTTTGTTCTTGTTAAGTTTTACATCTGATAAAACAAATAAAAACTTTAATTTCAATTTTTGAATACTTATTTTTAATACTAAGTCACATACAGTATCTGTGTAGTCTGACCAGACCACAGATCTGATGATTTATCTTGGTTTTCTCTGGCTATGTGTAAATTGGGGTCAACCTTGCTTGAGTCCAGAAGTAGCTAGTAATCAATCTGAGTGTATTTGTGATGGATAGTATGTGACAGATGATAATGATTCATTTTCAAGCAAAATGATTTAATTCGGAGAAAAGCTAATTTAATTTCTGTCACAGTTATGACAGTATCCTATTTTCAGCACATGCAATTTGGTTTTTGTACCAGATCTGTATTAGTATTGATCACCGTTACAACAGGTGATGCGGGTCCTTGTCTAGCTGGGTTAGTTACCCGCTTATCTGTTGGTAAAGCCTTAAAGCTCCACTAGGAGAGATTGCACTCCTCTTCCACACTTAATATAGATGTGTGATAATGAGAGCTTTGCAATGGTGTCTTTATTCCTCTTCTTTATCGTGAGTCCAGTTTAAGGGCACAACATTTGGAGACACTGCTGGGACATTTGATCCACCATCAGTGAGCTGCAGCATCCACTTGCTCACCGTTCCTCCAAACTAACAACAGAAAAAGGCATACAAGAAAGTAGCTGATCTCGTCTTTAAAAAGATGTTGACAACTTGAATTCTGAAATGAGCCAAGTCAACACTAGGCAGCAAAGCCAATGAAGTCAGATGTACACTCAATTTACTGCTTCGTGGGGTCTGAATTGCAGAGTTTCAGCTGGAAATGAAAGGAGCATTGTACAAACTGATGTATGCGTGTAGATACATACATCATACATAGATACATAGATCAGAATTCAGGACCAAGGGTGGAATACGGGACTGGAGAAACCTGCAGTCATTTGATTTCACTGAAAGCTGAGCTGGCCATCCCGGCTAGCCACTGGGCTCTTTTGCCAGACACAATCATCTTTTTGATTTATTTAATGTCTGATCGGTTAACCAGATTTTTCACCTTTTGTCTCAGTGCCTTCATTAAACAGGGAATCAGCAAAAAAACCCAAACTGTGTCAACATCTTTAAGACAAAGTAGAAGGGAGGCCACGGATAAATTGCGGACCAAAACAACACGGGCCCTTCAGATAAATGCTGTCAACTGAGCAAAAGTAGCTGCAGGACCTTCTTCAGCACCCATGGGCCATGGCCTATCATTGTGATGGCAGGTACTGTGAGGAGCATGAGGACAGGGAGACAGATGAGACAGGGTGAAAGTGGAAAAAATGTAGAAGCAAGGAGTAGCTAACAATGGACTGTCTGGCTCAACAACATGTCATTTAAGATGATGATATTTCACATTAGACTGTGCTACTCTGGAGTTCAGGTCCCACTGACAAAATTAGGGAAAAAGTGCAGTTGTTAATTTCGAGAAATGCATCAACTTATTAGAAAATATGTGTGTATAGTTGTGCTGTGGTGCTGACAATGCAGCTTTCTAAAGCAATCCAGTAACTCTGGATCTGATGGTATCATTATGTTCAAAACCTCACTCATTGTGTCTCTACATGTCATTGATCCACTTGGAGCTTGCATCCCCCGAGGAGGACAGTGTCAGGGAGAGACGGCAGAGCAGGACAGCCTTTTTTGTGATAAATATTTTCTGATCACTACCTGCAACATAATATCAGAATCCAGTAGTGCAGAAGACATCCACCTATAGAGACGGCAGGAGAGAGAAGTGGTTCACATATTGTGAGAGATGAAATGCATTGTTTTGTTTTGCATGTTGGGTATTTTGGAAGAGGACTGACGCTAGTATATTATTTACTGGAATGTCAGATAGAAGTTGTGCACCTCAGTGTAGAAGAGAGCATGAAAAGAGCTCTGCAACATGGATGGTGTGTGATCACATCTGGAGGTCCGGGTCGTCTGAGCCAAAATGTCAATTTTGCATTTCTTTTCTGTCTGACTTCATGTCATGAAGTACTTTGATTGAGGAGAACTTGCTGCCCGAGAGGATGTGTACTGCAGCACTGACATCTCGTTATAACGTTATAAGACAGAGAGACACTAAATAGGTTATTGCAAGAATTAGAGAATAAAATGCAACACCAAAGCATCCCTTAATGTACTATGTTGCACAAAGATTTGAAAAAATCAGGTGAGATAGCTGAGTCATGCCTAAAAACAGGCTAACGCTTTCTATGAATTAAAATGGGCTTACCAAAGGCGACCTAAAGACAAACATTCTTGATGCAGTAGTCCATGCCAAACTCCAGCAAAAGAAAATACACACAGACTTTCATTTGCAGGATTCTCAGACCACAGTGCCAAGAGAGGTGCCATAGAGGTATATTAACAACTCACCACTGAGGTTCAGAGGAATAAGGAAAGAGAAGTCCCAAAGTTTTCTGATAAGGACAACAGAACCAAAAAAGAGTCTCCCATTGAGTCAAACTTTAAGCAGAGAACTTTCACAAACCACTTGTCATTCTGAGGTGAGCAAAACATCCAGTTTTGGACATATGTGTGTTTTAAGTAAATTAAAGACAAAATGTAAAACTGTCACACCCCCAGTTTACAGAGGGACGAAAAGAGGAAGTGCAGATTTTTCTCATTGTGACAATAACTGTCAAAGAGTGAAAACAAGCATAAAAGAGAATTCTTTGTAAACTGTTTGGAGGGCAATTATCAATTCTCAGCAAGGAAAATGGTTGAATTTTCTTACAGTGTGACACATAACTGTTCTATCCTGAACTGCTCTAGTAATTGTACTAGAATGTACTAGTTGCTTCCTCATTCTAACTGAGGTCATGTTCACTTCTCCTTCTAATTTTTCACACTAAATACAATGACGTATCATCATTTTCTTTAAGTTTTCTTTTTTTTCTTTTCCTCTTGGCTTTTAAAAAATTGAGAATCAGTAATCTAAGGAATGTTGTGTGCTGTATAGACAGAAAATTCCTAATAATTTGGGGCCATATAAATGCATACACTTATCCTGAAATGTACTTGGCTTATTTCCTCATTCATTCTGTGTCATAACTTGTTTGGCATTTGACTAGATGCTCCTCATCACTTGGGACTGAGCCTGCTCTTTATTTTAGATTCCTGTTGATGATGCATTGATGACTCACTTGGGCTCATGTAAGGATGAAGCAAACAGACTTCATACATCCAGCACACGGCCAGTAACATCCTGAGGATACAGAAGCAGATCACACACATCATCAGGACATTTTAAACTTTTATCTCTGCACATCACTGAACCTCACCGGGACCTCGATATTTTATGGTGCAGTATTCTCATCTGCTAGGATAGCTTTCTGGGGCCACAGCAAGATTTTGTCATATCCAAATCTCACATTTCCATAATTATCTTTGGATAATCAAACTAAGTGCAAAATTAGAGCTCCAGTGATGTAAACAGAATTATTTTAGGAAGTCATCAGCTTTTGCATTCGTAATCAGATAATTTGTTTTTCTTATTAGCAAGATTATTGTTGTACTTTTGCACGCCTGCTAACATCAAAACCTGAGCATAATTAAAAATGAAAATAAGCAGAATTGCAACTAAAACAGAGTTGTTGGTGTCTGTCGTTACACAGAGAGAACATTGTGTACAGACTGTTGAAAATTCCAGATGTGGTTTCACAGTAGAGAGGCACATAAGAATGTCTAGGGGAGACATAATCACACGTTTCTTATTTGCACTTTTAAGACAACATTTTCCTTTAAGTCTATCAGCCAGTAGAGACCCTGCCTTCCTTTAGGGGACTGTGAAAATGCTGTGGTGGCAGGTTACATATACAAAGCTGATGGAAGCAACCCATGATTGATGCCAACCCTCTGATAATCCAGCGCTCTCACTTCAACCTACTTCACAATTGTGCCTCTAGTTCGGAAATGACCAAAAATCTGTCGCCCATTCATGGAAACATAACACCTTATCTCTCCTCCACCGTCATTCTTCTTTCCATTTCATCTCCACTCCCGTCCTTTCTACTCTCATATGTAGTGATTAACCAAACCATTCTCCTCTCCTCGGTAATGTGTCTCAATATGCCAGGAGGAAATGAGAGAATATTATCTCGGTATTCTGTTGGCTTTGACAGGGCTTGTCGTTCAGATACACACTGTCGTCTCACAGCGACAGTGCCTGGCCTCTCCTTTGTGTGTGCGTCTGTTTCTGTACAGTAGCGTCATCGATAAGAACAGGTTTGTCAGGGCACCACAGTGAACGCTGCCGCTTGACTGTGACACATCATGAGTCAACCACTGTCATGCTGTCATACAGGTAAAAAGAAAAGAATCTATTCATTAAAAAATATTTGCAATATGTGCCTTAGAAATTTCACATTCCGTCCTACCAATTTGTCCTCTGTCAATATTTGTTTGTGACTGGACATGTTTTCTACTGCATCTTTTTTTGCAAATGCCGAATGTGAACAGACACATTTGATTACATTTTTTTCAAAGTATGTCTTTCAGCCACTACCTCAAAATGACAGAGTTTAAGGAAGTTTGGTTTTTGGTGTTCAAGGCACTGAAACTCTTCTTTAAAATCAGCAAAAAATGCCTTCACAGAACTACACCAAAAGAGGCACTGAACACTATCTTCTTGACAGCATCTCGTGGCAAAGAGGAAATATTCTATCTAACATTGACCAACATTAATAGCAGCCTATCTTTGAATAAAGAAAGCAAAATGTAAGCTGAACCATCTTGCTTTTTTCTGTTATGTCGCTCAAATACCGCTAGCAACCTCTTCAAAACAAAGCTTTGAAGAAAAAACAAAGTGGGGTGTAGAGCCAAATTTCTGACATCTTAATAAATCATTACAGCTTCATTGTTCACTTACCTAATTGAAAAATTAGGCTGCATGTTTGCAAACTCACAAGAGGAATTGAGACTCAGTTGTTTGAGCTGGCGTGATAGATGAGCTCTCTATAGATTTTGCAGCATAAACCTTGAACATATTACAAAAAGATGCAGTGTTTTTTTCTAATTTGCCAATTCACTGATTTTAAAATTTGCAAGACAAAGTGCAAATTAGAGTGCCCATGGATACAATTAGTGCTGTCAGTGTTCTCTGTAGTTGCAAGGGAATTTTAGCTGCTTTTGTTTTATGTCAGCACATGAGACTAACTTTTGGGCGAGACTAATAAGGACTGCAGGGGCAACAACACAATAATACTGCTGCATCACCTAAAGAACTACACTGAATTTTGGTCCATCCCTGTGGATGTTATCTGAATTGCTTCTTATATAGTCCACAGGTATGGATGCATGTCTGCTGAAGTCTCTAAAATGCCAAGAGATATTTCTGTATTCTGTTATTCTGCCTGTAATTAATTGGCTGCCTACCGAGTGTTAGTCGCCTTCAGTTTTCAGCACCTCATTACTCTAACAATGAGGTTGGTCAAGAAAATAAATCAGTTATTAGTTTAGGTAACTGTCAGTGTCAAAACAGACATTATATAATGAAGTCTAAGATAAAGTTAGTAATGTTCTTTGAACATTTTACGTACAAGGGATTCAACGTGGCCCAAGTGAAAAACTTGCTAAACTTAAGGAGGTATTGTATATTTTGTCACTTAAAAACTCACACCTGTACAGAATTAACAATGTAACTGAGCATAATTTGTAGTATGATGCAGACTGATGCATCTCCAACTACATGTGTCTCCTTTATATCCCAAATGCATCCTGTATAAGGTAGAAAAAAACCCAAATCATGTTTCTGAGGGAGACCAAAGTGCATTTAACATGTTTTCAGTGGAACAACTGGAAGAGTGAATAAGAGAATTCAGAACACTTTAAATGCAAATATGAACGCAAGACTACATTTGAATTATTTCAGAGGATAAAGAAGGTCTGAAGGTGCAGTGAAGGGGGGAAATAACGTTAGCGCTTATTTTTATGAATTTATACATCCTGAAAGAGAAGCATCCACATGGATATGTGTTTATAGTCATGTGATCACATATCCAAACATATATATATTTAAGTATATCCTATTTTGCATGTGCATGTTTAAGTTTCCCTGTAAATTTCTCAGTTCGCAACACTTCAACAGACTATTTTACATCCACAGTTAAAAAACACATGACAGAAATGAAGAAAGCGGAGGGAGGAGAGAGAGGAAGAACAACGATGCAGAATAACAATGGGGTGAAAAGCATGAAGTGAAAAGTGAGAAACAATAAAAGTGACAGAAAAAAAATTTAACTTTCCTCCACCAGATAAAAATAAATAAATAATAATAAAAGATTGAGTAACAATCCAAGCCAAGGGAAAACAAAGAAAGATGAAAGTTGAACATGAAAATTGCAAAGTAAGACGGCATCAGACGAGAGACAGCAGAAAACAGCCCATCAGGTCAAGGCTGCTGCAGCCCAAAATCACAAGGTACCATCGACAGTGTGGAGGCCTGCAATTGTAAGTTCTTTGATCAAAATAAACTGGCCTATAGGGAGTTACATGCTCACCCACTCACTGAAATCAAATACGTCTGGTCTCTTTCATTTCTGGCCATGGCTGATGTGTCAGTATAGGTCACGGAAAGTAATGCCACTTGTTTGTGGCTGATTTGTGTGTATGGAGCAAATGATAAGTGTGATATACTTACGCAGTTGGGTGCACTTCACAACAGCGTTTTGAAACTGTAGGGAAAGCAATCATAAAAGGGACATGTGACCAAACAAATGAACAAAAGAATGCGAAAAAAGGCAGACAGGCCATAAAATATGACAGTGGATTAGGATTATGCAAAAGAAAATTTGTTTGCATTTAATCTTTTTGTGGACATAATGAGGAAGCATTTTAAATGAGTGTTTCTACCAATCTGAAAAAAAGACTGAGTTCAGTGCAACGCTTAGTGACATTGTACTTCTTATCTTCTAACATTATTTTCTCCTGCAATACAATATTTGCGCAAAAGAAAAAAATGCAAATTGCCTCAAAGTGGTCGAACTTAAGCACACACTGGTGTCTTGGTTAAATAGTAAAAAAGCCAACATTGACTGAAGGCAAAATACACAATGTGGCTTTATTAATATTTAATGGATCCTTCTTTGATTTTATATTGTTAAAAAATGCTTTTGACGTGTTACCAAAACAGTTGCATGTCCAGTATCCACCGAATCAGTTTCTACATCACTGCATGATGCCACACCACTGCACTTCCTGTCTCATGCATGAAATATAAGAATGAACCGCTTCTTTCACTGGGAAGAAAAAATAAACAAACAAACAAACAAACAAAAACTTAGACAGCACAAAGAAGCAAAAAAACAAACCAAAAACCCCCTCCCACCAGTCCAAGGAACAGTGGCATTCTCCCTCAAAACAAAACAAAAATATCAAGGAGGCAGATATAATATGAACGGCTCTTGTAATCCTTTTGGTAAAGAACAGGTGGTTGCTAACCATTACTTTAACACTCTCATAACAGCAAAGTTGTGGCAAACTTTCTATACTAGTGTCTGCTTCAAGTAACAATGTTTACTTTGCTCATGTCAGTGCCTCTGCAAACACTGCACACATCATATAAGAACAAAGTCAGAATGGCAAATATCAAAGGATCAAATGAAAGGTTCACAGAAGAAGAATCGGTACTGTAAATAATTCAATACATCTCTAAAATCAAGAAAACATTAAAAGAAAATCATGTCAAAAATGTGTCATTATTAGTACCTTGTAAAGTAAATTCATCTGGGGAAGATTGTTTTCCCCCTCTTTGGCGTTTAAATAAGAAATTCAGCTAGAAACATGCTTCATGAACTATTAAATAATTACAACAATGGCTCCAAAGATTCTCTTTATAAACAATATTATTTTATTTTGTAATTTATTGGTATTGTTATATACATGGCATAATTTGTGCTTTTTTATTATCAAGAATAAAATCATAAGGGAACACATCAGAAAATTAAACTTTAAACCAGGATTGAATTGTTCTTTTTTCAGCTGGGTATACTGAGAGTTCTAAAAAAAAAAAAAAAAACAAAACAAACAAAAAAAAAAACAACAACAGGAGAGAAGGGGAGGAAAAAGACAAAACTAAACAGATAGATAGGTAGATTGATAAATAGATAGTTCAGAGACACTTGCAGATGGTCCACTGAGGGTAGTTTGAATGTTCAGACTGTGATGTGCTTTTACCAACAGTAGCAAAGGCACCTGTGTATCGCTTTGTTTTAAAAAAAGAAAGTATGCCTCAGGGCCTTATTTCCAGTTGAGTCCATACACGTACAGCCAAATCCATCCATAATTTCCTCCAGGGGGACTTCTACTGCACAATTTTGCTGATTTCCTGTTATTTCCAGCCATTACAGAGGTTTGGCGATAAGTTAGCTTGGGTTGGGCCATTCACACTGATCCCCCCTTTGGAGACTGAATATACAAACCCTCCCCCCCCAAAAAAAACAAAACAAAACAAATAAAACCTTTATAATATTTTGGAGCTTTTCTCGCTCAGATTTCCAGAAATTTTGTAAGGGGTTGCGGTGTGAGAATAGAGGGACATTTTTCCTGAAATTTCAGCTTGAGGTGGCCAAAGGAGAATAAAAAAAAATAAAATAACATCAAGCAATGTCATTTGTTTAGTTATAGGGATAAGAAGGCAAAATGATAGTTGATAAAATAAATAAAAAAGTGGCGAGGGGTGGAGTACAAGGAGTAATGGGAGGTAAAAATACTGCCAGGAGCTTGGCAACACGAACGGAAAGGCCATGCAAAAAAACAAAAAAAGATGGGAAAAAACTCTGACAGACAAGGAACACAGGATGAAGATGTACAATGCTCCGTAACAAGACTAAAATTGGTCTGGCTGTCAGCCGACTGTTGCCTCTGCCTGACTGGAAGTTTGGTCCCATACCACAAAATGGTCTGTCTGCCTTAGCACCCACCTGATCCTTAATTAACCCAAGACTTGTAACTCATTTCCTGCTTCCATTTTGTGTAGCTAACAAAAAACACATCACATTTCCAGGTAGAATAACTTTTTAGAGACTGAAACTAAAAGAAGTGGGATCAGAGTGTAAGAGGGAGTAATTCTGCATCTGGTACAGCTGAGATGGCTGCTAAAAAAAGTCTTCTTTTTTTCTTTCTTTTTTTTTTTTAAACCAGTCCAGGGAATAAAACTTATAGAACAACGTTTTTTCTTTTTTTTTCTTTTAAGATACACTGGTGGAAGAAAATGGATAGGCAGAATGACATTTTTCTTGCCAGTCCAGTGCAAGTAGGTGCATAGACAGAACAAAATAACTAGAGCATGGAGGCAAGATAAAAGAGAGCAGCAGCAAAATATGGAAAGATAAAGGACTACAGAGACATTGAAAGGAAAGAGACGAGGATACAAAGAGATAACAAGTAAAAGATTTGATCTGAAGAAAAAAGAAAACTTAAAGAAAGTAGATGTGAAGAATTTGAAACTATCTTGGGGGAAAAGCTGGTGGAGTGCAAGGTTGAAGCACAATTATTTGCATTAGTCATCCTATGAAAAATGGGTTTAGAGAACATTGGAACTATCAGGTGCACATTAATGTAGAGGGATCATGTCAATGTTTGGGGCGAATGACTATAGGGGGAGGAGGGGGAAGGCCTTTCTGGTATAGATTGGTCCGTTAGCTAGCCTTATCTTCCTGCAAGACAAAACCATTGCCTGATTTATTTGTTAGCTACCCACTGGGTTAAACCAAAGTCCTCACTGATGTCTGTAAGCCAACTCATAGGATAACCAGGAGTCCATGTGCATGTCCCTGTTGGAGTTTGTAGTCCGCCATCGTATCTGTTCATCCTAACAAAAACAAGAACACGATTTTCCAGGACATTTTGGTCACAATGGAAACACACATAAGAAAGTTTGCTGTTCTCAGGCAACTGCCAAGTGTAATCCTTGTGACTTTCAGAAACCATCATGGCAACAATTCAAAAATAGGATAGACAGCCAATAAGAGCCCCACATTGGGAGTGTCCATCCATGTCCATGAGGGGTCAGCTAACCTTGTTGGCTTTCATGTCCCTCCAGGTAATCCATCCTCTTGACTAGCATTGGCTACTGACCAATCCATAATAATTTGGTTGGTGAGATGGCAATAGCCTCTCACAAGCTCTAGTCCATGTTGATTCAGTCTTTCCGCTGGCATTAGCCTCATAGCCAAGTCACAGTCCATCTTGATTTGGTCTGTTACCAACCATGAGTTTCCTGCCAAGCTGTAATCCATATGATTCGATTGGTGAACATACATGAACTTCTCACCACGCTACAATCCATATTGATTCGGTCTGTTAGCTGGCATTAGCTTCCCACCAGCCGTAATTCATGTTGATTCAGTCCATTGGCTAGCATTAGCTTCAAACTCCGTAGTCCATACGTCATGTGCGTCTGTCAACCTCCCACTTTCAGCTCCAGAGACAAAAGTTACTGGTTGTTTGGCAGGTAGTGCCTTTCTCAGCTGGGGAAAGGTAGAGCTTGCCATTAGCGCAGGCGCACAGCTCGTATACAGTCTGTTTGGTGTAGGTGGTACCTGCAGGTGCCCCCTCCAGGGGATCCACAGCACTACCAAGGGGAATGTTGCCCAGCTTGATAGTGTTGGCATCTAGAAAAATCTGTGAACAAAAAACAAACGAACAAAAAAAAAAAAAAAGAGAGAGAAACGATTTACAAAACTTTGATTTACCATCCATAAAACATGAAAATGGATGACACAGAAGCTGATGTTACAGCTGTAGGGGACTGAGTTCACATGGACTGTCTAGGTACCTAAAATAATACACCAGCACACAAAAGAGGAGAGGACTATGTTTAAAGAAAACGGGAAAAAACCAAAAAAAAAACAAAACAAAACTGGGGTTGTTCATTCAAAGGAACAGAGAGCACATTGCTGTAGGCAATGACTAGTCTCTGTAGACGACTCGGGTTGTCATCAAGAAAGATCTACGGAGACAGAAAGGGGATTTCTATTTAGAACAGATCTCTTTTGATGAAGAGGCAGAGTGGGAGCGAATGAGACAGAGGGCAAGGTAGGTGAGGAGAGAAGCAAGGGAATCAGTGGGAGAGGAGTGAGGAGAGGACAGAGATAGAAGCAGAGAGACACATGGGAAACAATGCAATAGAACATATACAGACATACAATTTTATGTTGTTTCATACTTATTATACTTGCATTTCCCCCATTAAAATAGCAGTAATAATAATAATCTGCCAAAGGGATCAGATCATGCAACATATTTTAAAAGTTTGATTTACTTCTGTGGGGGATAGTTCCCTAGAAATAAGTGAATATTTCAAGAAAAAAGTGAGAAGAGGACATCATTCTAAAGATAAACAAGCAGCTAATGAGTCTTAACATGAAATAAGTGTCAAAATTAAAAGGCATGGTACTAAAAACACTTGCGTTTATCTGCATAGACAAATCAAGTTGTGTCTTTGATTAATTGTGCAGTAGTAGGACTGCAAGTGCGGTTTTCATTTACTTAATGTCAAAACACTGCAGAAAACTCACAAACAGGTTTTTCTCATGCAACCTTCAAGCAGCTTGACCAGTTTCAGTCGGCAAGTCGAGGGGATTGTGTTTTTTTATTTGATAAATTTGACATGTCTTGTGCCTCGACATAGTTTATCTCAAATTATTGAGAGACATACCTGCATTGCACACATGAACCCACACAACGACAAAAGGTCACACACTGAAGAAACTACGCACACCTTAACACGGTAGAAATGAGGACAGATTGAAAGTAGATTGGTAGATTACCATCCCAGATGGTATGGATGGGGTTTGCTAGAATTCCATCAAATTTAAATCCAGAATCAAATCCACTTACTTAATATGAATCCTTTATTGAATCTTATATTGATGTGAGATGACAAACTGCATCATTTCTCAGGGAAAGAGTCACTGCTCCATCTGTGATTTGGCAGAAACGGCACAGTCTGCTCACAGTGTGTTGTTAGAGAACGATGTGTCTTGTTACTTGCAAACAATTGTTTGCAAAATAAAAAAGCCCACCAAAGAGCGCAGCAAATAGATACTTAATTTTAGCTGTTGAGGAAATAAAATTAATTAGCTACGGCTCAGAGTCGTTTCAAGAAAACTAAACGAAACATACAAGTTGCCACCAGCATGTTTTCCATTGCTCCATCTCCTGGCTGGCTTCTTCCCTCTCTACCCTTAATTCTGTCTGCCATCATACTGAAACAAGCTAAGTTTCAAACGAGAGTCATTACTCAATCTTATTTTGTATTGACTGCTTATTTATTTAGTCCTCAACGCTGAAGGAAGCCCTGCTTTGTTCTGCCTTTTTCTGTCTCTCTCTCTCTCATACATATGCTAACAGAGCCCAAGGCTAGACCGTAATCTCAGCAGACATCTGTATCCCCATTATTCATGTTTTTCATTTCAGCAATGAGGGGAAGGGGAAGTGAAAATATGTGAGGAAAATAGCTATGAGTGCAAAAAAGACAGGAAGAAGAGAGGGAAAGGAGGGAGTCACATGAAAGGATGAGAGAAGGATGACAGAGAGAAAATGTCAAACTCAGAAGCAGTTTGAAGAAGATGGGGGGATACAGAGATGGAGACAAGATGAATGCAAGAAAAAGACGAGAGGGATGAGGGATTCAGATACCCCAACAGTGAGGAACCAATTAGTATAACTAATGATTTCACATTGGCTGACGGGGCACATCTCGATCTATATAAATAACATTCACACACACACACACACACACACACACACACACACACACACACACACACACACACACACACACACACACACACACACACACACACACACACACACACACACACACACACACACACACACACACACACACACACACACACACACACACACACACACACACACACACCAACACTATCTCTGATGGAGCAGAGCAGAGGTGCTGCTCCTGTTGCCTTTAAATAGCTGTTTAGCTAAAAGCAATGCAACTTTTAGACATTAACACGAAGACAAATAGGTAATCAGAGCATTTAAAACAGACTGACCTAAGCATAAAGATGATATTGTCTGTAGCATCCCAAAGGCTTTTACTCTGAGAAATGCTCAAACTTTGAACTCAAACTCCTTAATTATTACTTTTCATTAATACCAGTGTTCTTTGTAAATTTGAATATATCAGTGATGAGACATTTAGAAGTTGTATTTGTTGGTGTGAGGACAGAGATTATCTGACATAATTTGGAAGAAGAGAAAAATGTACTATAATTTTTTCACCCTTGTATATATTGTAAATAAAGCTGCTGTAACAATGTAAATTTCCCCTGGAGTGGGGAGAAATAAAGAACTTTATCTTTATCTTTATCTTATTGAGGAAATTAAATACTCATTTTGAAGAACAAGAAAGGGATTTACAAAATAAGGTTGTTACAAATGTTGCTGATCAGTAGAAGATCTCTCCTCAACATTTTTTTTGTGTGCAGTATCTAGAGCTTGTGACAAACAAGTCATTTCAGCTGTGGGTCAGAGACAAAGGTGTGCACATGTAATGTGTTACTTGGTCTGTACTGCAACCGAAACTAGAAATGGAGCAGTACAAAAGGAGTAAAATGCTCTAAGGTTTTCTTCATCTAAGACACCCAAATTGTCCTTGTATAGTAAAAAAAGGGAATTAATTGAACATTGTGGAAGACCTTTATAGTGTAATACCATTGATGGTCAGTAGGTGGTGGCTCCAAATAATTTCAGCCTCCCATTCAAAAAGTCTCAGCTTCTCTTAGGAAATTTTCAATTGTCTTTTCCACAAGTCATTAGCTACACTTACTCCTTCTGACCAGTGTGCTGGTGTCATTTTGAAATGTAAAATCTGAAATAGAGGTATGTTTGGAGGCATGACTGACTGGATTCACATCCCTGATTGGAATAACTGAAAAGCTGTTTGGATGAGGTGTGTCATTGACTGGTGAAAGTCAAGTCTACTGCTCATTATTTTGATTCCGGTGCAATATACTGACAGTAATTTTGTTGTCATTTGTCAGTGGAGTGGGCAATGCGATTTTAATAGACACTTCTGCTGTTCGTTAGCCTGTTTTAATGTTTTCAGTTCATGGATAACTGTAGACTCTGAAGGGATTCTGATGTCCAGTTTGTTTTCACGAAGTACATGTTTATTTTCATCATGGTTTCCAACTTTAATGTTAAGTAGAATGTGTATCATTCTCCTTGCATGCTAACATACCAGTGGTGATGGATGGGTCAGGTTTCAATTGTTGAGACTGCTCTGTTATAATCCCATGTTTGGAAGGGCCTGGCTTCAAAAAGATGGCATTGACCATGAAATCTAAGCTTCAATTCAGCTTCAGCACAAACACAGGGTGACATCATTACTTGCTGTGTCAGATTTTTTATACAATTGGTGGTTGATTTGTAGGATGGAAGGATTTTCCAATCCTATTTTGTGAATTTTATACATACTGCATGTTCCCTGGTGGAGATTGACATCAGCCAACAATACATACAGTAATAAAATCACCCAACTTTCATGATAAATTGATAAATAATATTCAAAATGGGTTTTGCTTATCAAGCCATACTACCTATTGTTGGTGCTGGCTGTAGTGGCATCTTCTGACCTAATTATTAGTCCTTAGAACCCCCTCATACTTTTGGTGTCATTGGAGAAATTATTTACTTTATTAAATTAAGGTTAGTTTGGAAAACTTTATAAAAGACTTTTTACATAAGACAGACAACTATGCAACAAAAAATTGGATGATCTGTAACTTAAAGTTGCTTAGTGATAAAAAAAAAAGTCATGACAAAAAGTAGAGCTAAATATCTTTAGCTTTGTTGACTAAATATCTTTAGCTTTGTTGACTAAAACTACACAAAATGGAACCAAAACTAATAATAGACTGATGCTAAAACTAAACAAAAGCCTGGTGCCAAAATCAAAAACGAAAAATTATTCAGAAAAAAAGAAAACAACAACTATATTTTACACCTCAATTGTGCTGACTTTCCTCATTAGGCCTCCATGCCTGTTGGATTTAATGAGACACAGTAACAATGACTAGAAGACACTTTAAGAGCTAGTGAAAAACGAATATGTGAACTTCTCTCTCCATGTGCTGAGCAAAAGAAAATACCACACTACATTTCTAAATGTCAAGGTATGCCTTTAACAGGTCCCAGGTGCACACCTGTCATCTTCCCTTTGGCTCCCCAATAAAAGCTGCCAGGGCTCAGTTATAGTCTTACAGGCGAAAAGACTCAGTCACGGTTGGCAACATAACCCAAATCTAATTCTAAAAGCCTGCTTGCCATAGCAAGGAAAACCTAAAATGAACTGGCACGGGGGGATAAGGAGAAAACACGTTAACGTGAGGAAATGCCGATGAAATTACTGTTTTTCCTCCAGAGCACGATGGCAACAAACTAAGGAAGAGAAGAGGAAGGAGGGGAGAGTATACAATAAAGATGGAGGAAGAGGAGGTGAAGAGTAGATGAAGACTATGGATGGGGAAGAAAACAAGAAGGGAGGTAGCGGATGCTGATTAGGAGATGGCAAAGAGGCATTTAGAAGGTAAGAATGAGAAGGAAGGCTTAGAAGGAAGGATGAGATGAGGAAGAGATCGATATGAAGAACGTAAAAGGTGAGATGAAGGTGGGTGGTAAGAAAGATAGAAATGTATGGTTTCCATAGCAGGCAAAAAGAACAAAAAAAAGAGACGGCGAATGGACAGATGGATGGATGCATGGAAAGAGGGATGCGAGCTAAAGGAAGGGGAGTGGAAGTCATTTGTTGTAGCTTAAGGTCGGATTAGTGCTGACATTCATCCCAAATGAAAGTGTCTGTAAGTATTAAGTCGGCCTGTTGTTGGCCATACATGAGGGTCTGTACATGTGAATGTGTGTGTGTGTGTGTGTGTGTGAGAGGAAGGATGTGTCTGCGACTACACTAGTGCCTCTGAAAAGATACGAAGCAGTGCTTTTGAATAAGAGTGCATTTTGGCTACATGCATTCATCGACAAAGCTGCATGTGCATGTTTAATATCTAGTAGGTTTTATGACTACGTTGTTTATTATGTTCTATAACTCTCAACCGTATGAACAAAACAAAGAGAGGAAAAAATTACGTTTTTTTTCTGCGTTCTTAGGAGTGCTGCCATCACAGTCCACAAAACACTGCATCAAACTGGTGAAGTGGTAATTTGTTGGGGTGCACCACTTTGGTGTCTTGACTTGCTGTGCACCACAGTGGCCAGAGAGGTCAATCCAGTGATGTATGTCAACTGATGCAATGTATGAATGCATCAAAAACTAAAATTATTTCACTGGTAGAGGCTTAAAAAGGAACATCCTGAAAAATTTGTGACTTTACTGGTAGGTTTGTTAGTCTTCAGAGGGTTTTATTTTCTATGTATTCATCAACTTTTATTAACTACTGAACTAATAAATAAAATTCAATAATAATGTCCCAAAAAAATCAACAAAGTAGACACCAGGTATACAGGGTAACTTTAGGTCACTCCCAAGGAGCATTTTTTCACTGAAATGCTGTTGACTGTTTATGTTTGGCTTTGGTTCTGAGGTCAGTGTCACCCATAAATAAATGTCACTTATTTTTCTTTTCACTAACATCATAGTGACATGTCCTTGTCTTTGGAATAAGTGAAATATGGGTTCATATCGACAACTGGGTGAGTTTGGGCCACGGTGCTTTAATGGCGGTTAGCTGCTAATGTCAGCATTGCCTAGTGTTGACTGCACTTTTGAGGTACTTTACTACTGGCACACTTTTTAGGACAAATCTCACATCAGAAAACTAAATCTTGCAACTGGACTTGAGATCAAACTACCGAAGCCCCAATGCCAATGTGCTGCTAAAATCCAAAAATACGACTGTTACATACCTGGCGCACTCGGAGCAATAATCACCATACTTCACCATACTTGAATGCATCACTCTATGTTTCTTTAAAATCTTTATTCAAGAGCAAAAGTCCACTGAATTCATACACAGTGTGACTGCATTTTTTCTTACATTTTTCTTTTTAAGTACTCATTAGCAGCAGCCTACTATACACATGAATGTTCTGGGCCTATAATCAGTTGTCTGGTGTCAAGTGACTGCAATGACCACAACCCCTCCACGCTAACGTCAATCAAGACCATAATTACATATAATCAATAAATAATTTAATAAAATATACGTAACAATTGAAATGTGAAGTTGGGGTCAATAAATTCACAGAGTTAATGCACATGCAGAAGAAGGCTGAGTCGGTTCCTTTGTATAGCGTGCTGTTTCTAATGATTTAATGAAAAGAAAAAAAAACTAAATGAGATATCTATCAACTGTCTGCTTCAAGGGATAAGAGTGGGCCTCATAATGTCATTACATAAATACATTATATTGGATGGAATTTAAAAGATTTTAAAAAGCCAGAGGTAAAAAAAAAATAAAAATACATGAGGACCGCCCCAGGAAAGGAAGACCAAGAGTCACCTCTGCTGTGGAGGATAAGTTCATCCGAGTCACCAGCCTCAAAAATCACAAGTTAACAGCACCTCAGATTAGAGCCTCGATAAGTGTCACACATAGTAGCAGACACATCTCTGCGTCAACTGTTCAGAGAAGACTGAACCAATCAGGTCTTTATGGTCAAATAGCTGCTAAGAAACCACTACTAAGGAAAAGCAACAAGCAGAAGAGATTAGTTTGGGCCAAGAAACACAAGGAATGGACATTAGACCAGTGGAAATATGTGCTTTGGTCTGATGAGTCCAAATCTGAGACCTTTGGTTCAACCCGCCATGCCTTGTGTGACACAGAAAAGGTGAGTGGATGGTCTCTACATGCATGGTTCCCACTGTGAAGCATGGAGGAGGAGGTGTGATGGTGTGGGCTTTGCTGGTGACACTGTTGGGGATTTATTCAAAACTGAAGGCACACTGAACCAGCATGGTTCTACCACAGCATCCTGCAGCGACATGCCACCCCATCTGGTTTGTGTTTAGCTGGACAATCATTTATTTTTCAACAGGACAATGACCCCAAACACACCTCCAGGCTGTGTAGGGGCTATTTGACAAAGAAGGAGAGTCATGGAGTGCTGTGTCAGATGACCTGACCTCCACAGTCACCTGACCTGAACCTTCAAACTTCAAGACTGTTAGAAAACCATTTCAATTGACTACCACATGAAGCTCATCGACAGAATGTCAAGAGTGTGCAAGGCAGCAATCAAAGCAAGGGGTGGCTATTTTGAAGAATCTAAAATATAACACGTGTTTTGAATTATTTCCCACTTTTTTGTTTACTACATAATTCCATATGTGTTCATTCAGTTTCAGAGAATCTACAATGTAACTAGTCATGAAAATAAAGAAAAACCATGAAATGAGAAGGTGTGTCCAAACTTTTGACTGGTAGTGTGTGTGTGTGTGTGTGTGTGTGTGTGTGTGTGTGTGTGTGTGTGTGTGTGTGTGTAATATATATACATATATACACATATATAAAACCTTCTGTGATTAAAAAAAAGACACATTACTGCAGAGACACTGCAGTGGATATCATGGTATTGGAATGTGTGTGTGTGTGTGTGTGTGTGTCTCTGTGTGTTTTTAGCATCAATGCACGAGTCTGCGTGGGTGGCTGGGTTTGTGCATACAGTGTGAATGGACGTGCGTCTGTACCCATTTCCCTCCAACACCAGTTTAGCAAAGCACGTGACACCAGCATCAAGGAGATGCGGAACATGTGGGGAGCAGCAATTATGGAGGGTCAAAACATTTTTCATGGATGATTTCCTTTGGCACAGCTAAGAAACATGGAAAAGTAGGTGGGAGGCGAGTGAGCTGTGAGGGGAAGGCAGCAGTGAAAGGACAAGCTTTTCCCAGGATGAAAGGAGGAGGGGGGCAGAAGGAGGAGGACAGCAGAGGAGATAAGAGGGTTAAAGTGTCTTTGGGAAGAGATCAGGGGGAAGAACAAGTGTTCTGAGTGTGCTGAGGACTAGTTTTGGAAGAAAAAGGACTGTATGAATGTGTTTAAAGGAGACCAGGAGGAAGAATTGGGGAGTGTAGTTTGGGAGGACAGTAGAAGAAAGGTGAAAAGGAAGGCTAAGAGGGTGCAGAAATGCACCTGTAAAAGGAAAACAGATGACAAAAAGTCTGCTGACAAGCAGGAATTATATTTTTAGCATGGATGACAAACAATGTAATCTAGCTTCTCAGAAATGTTTGGTCACATTTCATTGGTACAAACACCTAAAAGACACTGTCGACACGTGCATGTGGCACTAATACTGCACTTCAGCATGTTAGACGTGGAAACTCTGCCAAAGAGAGATATAAATAAATCTGAATAGTCCATTTTTTAAAATATTGTTTCTGAATTATCTCAACTTGACTAAACCTGTCAAAAATTTCCTAAAGTCACTCATCTCTGTCCTCATCCCTCTTATCCATCTGATGAAATGCTAAGTGGCTCTTAACTGGTATGCTCAAAATCATCACTGCTCGGTTTACTTCAAAGTTGGATTCCACTTGGAACTGTGTTCATATATTTCTAACTTTATTTATATATTTTGTTTATCTGTGCAGAAGCAATACCCAAGAGTGCACAGATACAGTGCGTATAAATGCTAATTAGCTCAGGCTGTCTACTTGAGCAGAGAAAATGTGAGCAGTGCGGCTGCCTCTTCACTCAGAATATGGGACTCTTAAACTGAGTTTCAAATGTGATGACTTCAGGCAATCGTGACAAATTTAGGTGAGTTTGTTAGATAATGCTTGTTAGTTGACAGATGTGAGAACGCCACTTATTACCACAGATAACTCTTATTAAGTAAATGAGCGTATTTGCCAATGTCAAAATGTAACTATGGCTTTAAACCTTTAGATTGACAAGGAAATGAAATATATGAGAAAGTGTTGACTGAGAGGATGTTGGAGGTGAGGAGTGGAAGGGGAGAGGTGTGGCAAAAGTTGAAAGGACAACCACTGCATGATTTTAACACACACACACACACACACACACACACACACACACACACACACACACACACACACACACACACACACACACACACACACACACACACACACACACACACTGCAACAACACAAATAGGTGGGAGGCTGTGAAGCTATCTGAGTGTATTACACAGACCATTAGGCTTGTTGAATGGACAGACGCTGGAATGGGAGCTGACAATGGACTAAATGACAGAATCTGAAGAGAGACTGAGAGTGCGGTAACCCAGATGTAGCTGGGACATAAAGCAATATCGGTATGCTCTACTGTACCACACAGACACACACACATACAGTGCACGCACAAGTGCAGGCACAGACAAATGCATTCACAAAAACATGCACAAGTAGACAGCAAAGACTGCAACAGTGCAGTCACACTGCACATACAAACAACATATAGAAAGTGGTGGAACATGTGCTGTGACAGACAGTAACACAAGTAAGAGAGAGAGGGGAAGAGCGAGACAGAAAAACACAAAAAAACCCACACACACTGAAAGACTGAGACTGAGTTACATCACACCAACAGATCCACAAATACACACACATCTATGGTGATTGCTTACGGGAGTGTGTAGTATAGGCTAATACATTTTCTGACATTAATCACACCTTTGAAAAACATCCCCTTCTCCCAGCTATTGGCAGGTATCTGGTAATCTGTTATCTGTCTTTTATAAATGCACACACACACACAGAGAAGACTTTCAAAGAGTGGAGTTGGATGATGAAAACAAGTTTTGGACGCAAACAGGAAGGCTCTAGAGACTGAGAGAGAAGGGGGCAGTTGCGAAAGTGTGGTTTGAGTTCATGCTGTGTGTGTGTGTGTGTGTGTGTGTGCATCTACATCTGTGCATACAAATGTACCATTGCATTATGCATTTTTAGGTATTTGAGTTGGCTAGTGTGCATGTTTGTATATGTTTGTGTGACGGCAAATCTCTACATGGTTCTATTTGCTTTATTGTGCAATTTTGAGTGCTAATTTTGTGTGTGATTTGCGTACATGTGAGTGTTTACATATCTGCGAGACTTTGACAGCATTGGTGTGTACGACAGGGAGTTACCCCATGCCAGCATTCTAATTCACTCACCATTCTGCCTTACCCGCAGGTAAAACAACAAGGAGTAGGGGAAAAAAAGCTAGTCCCAGTGTACCACCCCAATAACACCTCCAGGCTGCAGTGTCTTAATAAGCCCCAGTATTGTGTCGACAAACAATAAAACTCCATGGTGGCTTAACTTTGGGAAAAACTTTCTGCAGTTAACCTGATTTCACCTCGCTGAAGTCCCCAGCATATTGGAGTGAGCATGAACTATACATAGATGCAAATGTGCCATATAGGGTATTCAAAGTGTCTTCCCCAAGAGTTTAAGGGAGTGGTAGCTTTTTACCAAATAAGCTGCTGGTCACAAAACGAAAAAAAAACAAAAAAACAAAACTCATTTTACATAGTGTAATTTTGTATGTTTTGGATTTCTCGTGGCTTGCTTGCTGATATCCAACATTAACACCTCAGAAAAATCAGATTATACTCTTTTGGATTTTACGCTGCTTTGACTGGTGCATTCTAACAACTATACTGTCACCTCTTCTCTTGGCATGATTGAAGCCTTGTTCTCTTGTTTCTAAGGTGAGAAAATGCAACCAACACCTGAAGGTGAGGTGTTATTATATAAACACAATTAAAGCATTCTAAATAGTTTTTGAGGAACATGAAATTAGTCGTTATGGTGAAGTTATTAATAATAAAGACACTTTTAAGTATAATTTTGATAATAACAATGAGCATTGGACAACAACACTAAGCAAACACTGTGGAGGTCTATCACACCATCATAACATCACACTGTTGATGTCACGTCCTGTTGACAGAAGAGGTGTCAAAAAATGTGCACTGTGTTCTGAACTTTGCAATACAGATATATTTTCAAAAATAAAAAATATATATTTATACATATTCAAGAATTGTTGTCACTGTTACTAATATTACTATAGACATTATTATTATCTTTTCTGGGTGCTTCCCAATATTTATTATACACCCTTAATTCTGTGGATGCAGCTTATGAAAAGACATCTCAGGAGTGAGGAAAAAAAGCATGTCTAGAGCAGATCATGGCAAAAGCCAGCAGCCCCGAGGTGTGAATCGAAACATGAGATCATTTACTTTGCACATTCTGACAAATTTAACAGATCAAAAGAAGCTCCACACTCATGCATTAGCATGCCAGGTCTCTGCATGACTTGCAAATTTTTCTGTGAGCAAAAGTTTGTGAAATGTGATGCAGACAAGCTTTGCAATCTGTGTGTAAGCAGTGCTTTCCTGAAACAGCATCCTGGTTAACTACCACCTTGCACACATGGCGAAGTACATAAAGGTCTGTGTTTGTTTTCATCAAGAACACATTTCTACAGTGATTTCATCTAGTGTCCAAACATGCACGGACACCAGAAAGTGACAAAATCACTTCTGACCTGCATAAATAAATTCTTATTTACATTTACAAAAAGGAGTTTCCCAGTGAATCCACTTGAGTTGGAACTTGTGTCCTCGACTCAAGGCCATTTGAGTAGAGGACATAACAGCAAACTGTCATGGACAGCCTCAATCTTGTTAATTTTGCTCAATTATCCCTCTCTTAGGCTGGCCTCCCACTATCCTAACATATTTTGAATCTGGAATGCACACAAAAGAAACTTCACAGATATACTTCATTCTAATCTCAGACAGACTACAAGATTGGAAAAAAAGGTACATCACATACTACTGGATATAATCAAGATTACTGTGCCAGAGGGAGCAATCAGGGAGCAGTGCTTGTCCTCGTGTGATCTTGTGGGGATGTGGAAGTAAACAAAATGGAGACTGTGCTCAGTTTGCAGTGAGAAAAAAATAAAATCAAATGACTAAATAAGTCTGGATGACAAAATGGTTGGGGAGTTGTGAACAACACATGATGTTCATTCTTCAATGAGAACCTGAGGTGAGATTTAAACTATGATTTAATCTCTGTAGCTAACATTACTCTTTAGGGGCTAAAATAGTTCCCATCATTTGGCAACAGTTGCTCCAGGCAGTAGTGTGCTAATCGTACAAGCCTGGTTTTCACTCCTAAACATCAAACATGTTTGATAATAGCAAGGATATTTTTAATCAGGTTTAAGACTTGATCTTAAACCCTCTGAACAGACCAAGATTTCAGACTAGATTTAACTTCCAATTGTCTGGAGGGGTGTAACATGGGTAAATCAGCCCTCAACTCCTGTAGTGTGAGCCTGGTCTAAACCTGTCAGCCACATCGCACCTCCTTCAGGCTTCTGCCATCTTATGCCATTTTCCATTCATGTGAATGATGCCTTTAGTTAATTCCAGCAGCCTCAGCTACCCAACTCCAACATCTACCTGCTCCCCTGTTCCCCATTTTCCAGTCACTCCACAGTACTGATTTTTCCACATCGTGGGAAACAATTGTGTTTAAGGTTAAGGCTATTATCCAACAGGTAACAAGTTCAGTCCTCTGATTATCTACATGTGACAACAGGTGATGATAAAAATGTGTCTGATTTTTCAGCTCAGCTTAAAGGTTGGTTCCAGGTTCTGGTTTGATTGTTTTCAAAAAATGTATTTTTAATGTATTGAGTCATGGGCCAAAGAAGGTGAGAATGAGAAAATCACAAATGTTGCTCAGAAAAGCTGTAGGAAGGTACAGCATGAATGATGGGACGCACAGATAATAAGATTGTTGAAATGTCAAGTAAAAAACATCAGAATACAGAGGTGGAGACAATAAAAAATTATTTTAGGCATTTTTTGCATTTATTTTATATATTTTTTTCTGGCCTTTTTGTCTTTATTATAGTGCACAGTGGAGAGAGAGACAGGAAACGTGAAGAAGAGTGGGGGAAAGACATGCTGTAAATGGCCATGGGTCGGACTCAAACTTGATTGGTCTGATGGGACAGAAAAAGGAAACTATAACAACACTGCACAATTTTTAACACTTCAGGTTAAAAAACATCTGTAGGAACAGGAATGGCAGTACCAATAGCTATATTATTCATGACAGCCGTAACAAGATTTTTATTCATTAAAGAAAAGTGTTACGAGTATAGAATCTAAATTGTGAATGTGAATTTGCAGACATGTTTCAATTTTTTCTGCTTTTCAATCACTCAACACATTATGATAGAAGTAATGTTGCCGTCGAGTAAAACAAAACAAAAAACAAAAAAAAAACCCCACATAGAATACACCTGTGTTTTCTTGCTCAAAGCCTCTCGAGGAACCTTGCTACTTGTGTCACCTGCAATTTGTTTAAGGGATAGAAACATTATCAGTGAAGGTAAAGCGAGAGCAATTTCCGGGTCATGGAGGAGTAAGAATAGGAGAAAGAAGCATAAATTAGAAGAATGGAAATCACCCTTAGAGTGAATGAATGTAGAATAGAAAGATATAGAGGGAGACAGAGAGGGAGAGAGAAAGGGAGTAGATAATAAAAAGAAAAAAAAGCCAGCAGGACTGCAGGAATCCTGAGAGGATCTGTCAGCTCTTGTTGGCTTTGATTTTAATGGAAGCCAGCGCTCCCCTACCTCTAACCCATTTGGCCCTAATTCCAGCGCTGCTTTCCAAACTTTTTAAACTTTAATGGCCCCTTCTTAAGTGCCAGCTGCTGACAACATTGATTTGGCTTTAAGCCTTGCTGTCCTGCACGCCTTTATTTTCTCCTGCAAAATCGACAGAAACATCTATTTTCTGCCATCCTCCTCCTCCTCCTACTCATCCGATCCTCCTTCTATCCTCCCTTCATCCGCTCTTCTCTGTTCATTTGATGGTGTCAGTGGCCGGGAAAGCTTGTATGAGATGGGATGAAAAGGAATGCTATTTGGATAAGGTGTTCTTTTTTATATGTAGATTTTTTTTTTTTTTAACATTTTAAAAAAAAGACAGAGAGAGAGATGATATTTTTATGACACACAGTAGGAATGGCCTTTAGTGCTGCTGCCCAGTGTGAACACTGAGAAAGAAAAGACGCCATAGATAGATACTAAATGTTCAACGCTGAGTTGCTGCATTTGCAAAGTTCACATCGAAACAAAACAACATCCCATTGTGTCTTTTTCTCAGAGGGAGATTCAGAGATTCTAGACTGGTGACTGAATATTCAATAGTTTTAAACTTTCACCATTTGAAAACACTGCTATTTTACTTCAGAAAAGTTCCTCCACTTTTTTTTTGAAAACACAAACATCGCTCAAAAAAATTGTAACTGTAAAACCTATAAAAAACAAATGCTATTCAGTTCATTAGAGAAGAAAATTAACTGACGTGACATGCTGTGATATGAAAATGACAAGCATGTGAATCATGCAGGTCTAATCAATAAATTAGTACATGTTAATTTCCCTTTTTCAGACATGGGACATGGAACATTGCTGGCTTCATCAGTCCGTTAAAGCGACAGCAATCTGTCAGTCAGACAAAGGTCACTTTCACATTTATGTTCTTCATAGCCTCATTCAAACATAGCTCCCACATGCCAGAGAGAGACCCTGTAGGCAGGAGATTTGTCATTTACTCAAGATTAGACAACACACCAAATGATGGATAATGCATAATAATGCAATAACAGACTAAATCTAAACTAATAGCAGCTGATCAAAGTGTCCAAATAACTAACAGCTCCGTTCATCTCTGATTTCTTAAATGGTAAAAACTGAAAGCTGTGGGCTCAACCTAAGGAAGGCCACAAAATATCAAAATATTAAACTGCAGCTGATAAACTGTGACTCTGTGTGTGACAGCTCACCTGTCTGATGTAAAGACAAGTTGTCCAACAGAAAGCAGTCCAGTGGCTTGGACTGATCTGCTCCCTGTGTTCTCTTAGACAGAATTTATAATCCTAAGAATGTAATGTAGTTACTGGCGCTGTAATTGTTCCACACAGAAAATGCATACAACTCTCTCTTTGTGGATCATACTGCTGTCTGCTGTCAAGTATTTAATTAAGTCAGAGGAAATACTCCTAAACAGCTGGAAGCAACAAAGTTCAGCTCCTGTTAACATCTAAAAAAGGGTAAAAAAAAAGAAAAAAAAAGAGTTACATTTATTATTGATGGGTATCATTAATCTAAGTTGTGTCCGTTTCAATTGCAGTAGAGTTTTATTTTTATTGCCATTATTTTGTAGCATAATAGATTTGTAATTGATTAAATTGCCATTGAAAAAAAACTAAGTAAGAAAGGTATGCTGTGATTTTGTCAAACTGTGTATTAAGCCTCTCTGTGATGTTTTCCACCAGTATTGATGTTGAAATGTGGAAAAATCTCTCTCTAAATCACTTCACACAACTTGAAGTACTGTTACTCACACATTAACTGTATGAGTAACAGTACTTCAAGTCGTGTGAAGTGATTATACTGTATGCTCATACATTAATGTGATGAGGCAGTTCAGACTTACGCTGTGTGGAAAGTGATATGGAAATGCTACCAGGACCAGTCTAGAATGATTGCCAGCGCTACTTTTGTAGAAAAGTGACCCGGGTGTGCTTTCAGACACGATGCCGACACATTTAGTTGTGATCAGATTAATTGAAATGAGTGCATATCTGAAAGGGGCTATATAGTCCAGTGACGACAAATCATTATTTACTAGGAGCATGCTGAGCTGGATGACTTTAACAGTGAATAGCTGCAGGAGGTATGTGGGCTGTGAAAGCTATTTGTCAGTGTTACATTAAGGAACAAGGGGATATCAAAATTCCATATAAAATGCAGATGAAAATGTCACAGATTGTTATAATGTTGTTCATAAATAAACAAATTGCTGTAGAATTGACTCTTTCACCTTGTTGTCAACCACACCTTGAGGACAATCCACACATTGCATCACTGGGCATTACTGTCATAGAATGGCTTAGGCCATGGCATTACATTTAGAGAAGAGACAGCACAACCCTCAGGCATGGAGAGGGGAAATAAAATAGTGGAAAACAACGTGATGGTCTATATCTGGCTGAGCTGAGTATTCTTCAACCTGTATGCCAGTCTGTATTTGTTGGACTGATTTGTCTGCTTCTCTTTTTGTCTCTTCATGTCAGTTTTTCTCTCTACTTGGCTGATTGTCTCTGACCTCCTGTCTTCATAAGTTTAAAACAAGTTCCCTCAGAACTCCTACCTTTGCAAATCGTTCAATTGCATATATATACATTTTTTTTGGAAAGAAGGCAGCAATTGTCAGGACAATGATGTGCACTCAAAAGGTGAAAATACATGTAGATTCATAATGCACAAACAGTGTATCTTCGATTTTTTTTCTTATTTGTTTATTTTTTTGAATTTTAGAACTCAGCTATGTATCTATGAGTAAGTGAACAAAAGAGAGTGGTTATGAGGTAAAAGTTTGCAAAAGGCAAACTGTGGTCTAGGCTGTGTGGGAATATTGTTTTTCCTCAAATACAAGGATATGTCCTTGGTAGGATGAATCATTCCAAGTCCAGACAAGATTCCTTCCTAGCAGAACATGTGATGGAACAGTCTATGGAGTGCACAAGTGTGTGTCAATGAAAGGTCCTGTCTTCAGTTCCACATTAGAATTGTGGATGATTTACAAATGCCAAGGATCCTTGAAAACTCATCAAACTACTACATTTTTGGCAGAGTTTGAAGGATTCTAGACATTAGGCACAAGCGGTCCTTTGGCAGGATTCAGTGAAGTAGCATACAACCATTCAGGATCTGTCCTTGAGTTTGAGAAGCAGTTTATCTGTTGGCTCACCTCTGCTCCCCTCTTTTCAGGTCCACCCATAGGCTTTAGTCCCACCTTATTGAGGCATCTAATCTGGTTTTGTTTGACTTAACTGTGTCCATTTGTGCATTCTTTAGGTTAGAACCTACACCCATTGTGTTATGCCTATTTTGAGTGAATTAATTCATTTCTCAATGAAAACTGTGGCTGAGTGGACCGCTTTCTTTGTTACGCTCTCAACAAGCCAAACATTCCACAATGCATGCTGTACTTTAGTGTGTGTTTCTGCAGAGTGAGGTGAAGCAGGAAGTGTGTTTCCCTCCTGAGAAAAATGTTCACGTTGTTTGGTCAGATATGATTATGAGAAAGGTGAGAAGCAAAGTAATTTGAAACGCAAATGTATCACAGCAACACCAGATAGCACCTACTTTTATCTACTGTCAAACTTCCGGCGACCTATGACAGTGCTTTTTCTGGGTTGTCAGCGTTGTACTATATCATAGCTGTTAACCTGGGAATCCAAGCAAAGTGTTAAGGCAGTGTGAAATGGTTTTATGCTCAAATGTAATGGTTTTTAATAATAATATTAATAATCAAAGTCTCAGTAAAGGAAAAGCTGCATGCTATATATAGGTGACACTGTTAATGATTAGTTGCTAAATAATGACATTAAATGTTGCCAAGAAAAATGGATTTCTTCTTATTATGCTTATCAATAGGTTGGAAGATTGTCCCGACAAAGGGGACAATCTTTCCCAATCATCTGCAAATACCTTTTGAGAAATGTATGACATTTTACTACTTTTCATTCTAACAAAACTTCATAGCATTTTGCTATCAGGTAGAGGAGAGGTTTATTTCTTTTCTTCAGAGCAAAGCTTTCTCATAACTGAACCATGCTTGGTTATTGTGGTGATTCAGTCTGAGTGAATACAAAGACGTACACTAACGCATCCCTGAGTTATTGTATCTGCATGAGTAGGAGAAAAGTGCAGCTTCAAAATGTTCTGTTAAGGAATCTGTTTGGATATCAGATGATGTAATTTGGTGTGCCGGAGTCCCTCAAGGAAAACAGAAAGCGAGAATGAACCATAAAGATAGGATTGTGCCTATTTTTACATGAAGGTAATTAGTCTGGGGTGCAATCACATCTTCTCAACCCTGCCCCTATAAAGAGATCATATTCTAATGGTTATATTCTTTTCAAGTGTGACCTTGCTCCTTTCAATATTTGGATAACCCGAGCCTTTCTGAATACATTTACACATGCTGATAAGGGTTTCCTTGGCATTTAGAAAGCTGTACCTTACTGAAAACAGGGTTTTCTTTCTGTACATTTGGCTGGCAAATGTTGCAGTAAAAGGGTGAAAAGGTTGAGAAACAGTGCACCACAAATCTTTCATTTTCTCAAGCCTTTCATGGCATCAAGCTTTGCTAAAGGCCCACACCACAACCCTTGTTACACTCTGCTTCATGCTAATGTTCGCCATCAATAGGGAGACATCTATTTATGCAGGGATGACAGAGGGAGAGAGGGGAAAGACAGAAACAGAGGGAGATAATGGATGAACAAAGACCAGAAAGAGACAAAAGAACACATGAAACAGAGGGAGAGAGGGAGAGGGAGAGAGAAAGAAAGAGATGACAGAAAAGAGGTAAAATTATAATTCCCCTCCCCCTTCCTTGTGAAGTGACAGCTACAGTGATGTATAACCCTGGCAGTGGAAAGTTAATTAGATAGGCTGGGTTATTGAGAGATGAAGGACTGAGAGGCTGAGAAGGAGAGGAGGGAGGAGGAATGAGGAAGGAGGAGAAGACGTAGAAAAAGAAAGTTACACAAAAAACAAGAGAAGAAGAGAAAGGAGGAGTAGGTCACAGGGAAGGTGAGGAATGAGACAAGAGGAGAGCATGAAAGAGGAGTAGAAAGGTAATAAGAGAGAGAAAATGAGAGACACAGTGAGGAGTAAAGTGTTACAGGCCTGGGAAGTTTAAATACGAAGCAGAGGGCTTTCTTAAAGTTTTTTTTCCCTTTAATGTTTTCAATAAATATTTTCAATTCAACTGTAAAGTCATAAACCATAAAAATATGATAGACAAAAATGCCACAATGTGAGAAGAAGACTTGCGGATAGCGTCAAAAACACGTGTACACCAATGCAAAAGTCTCAGTCAGTTACTCTCATATTGGCACCACTTGCGCTCGGTTCAAGGACAAACTTGAACATGTCCTGTGCACTGCTGAGCTGGTGATTGGATGTCTGTCCTCCGTCAGCGAAGTGCATGACTTAGACCAAAAGAACAAGATAAAAACAAATGCCATCGAAGCTGCAGACTCAGGCAACTATCTGTCCTCAAAAATGATTCATTGATTCAGTACTCACTCACTGGAACCGAGACTATCCTTGAGATTTTGGTATTTCTGGACTCTATGTAACCCCACACAGAACTCTTTGTAATCTTGCTTGTCACACAGCCTGCGGGTGTCAAGGGGGGGATTCTTCAAATACGTAATTTGTGCTTTCACTTCAAAACCATCCATCCATCTGTCCAGACTGTAAACTGTTTATCAGGTGCAGGTTTTCAGGGTTAGATGGAGGCCATCAATGTACCCCAGGACTGACACACAACATGCAAAAATGACAAACTCTCAAATTATAATATGTGTGCTTTCTCAAATCTAGTAATTTTATTCCTTTTGCGCCTCTTTGAGCATCTATGATAGGTGGCGAGTATTTCTGGCTGGAGATGGAGTAAACTGGCTGTTCTAGGTAGCTAATTTCTGCATTTACTTTCAGTCAAACTCAAGCCCAGAAATCAGGGAGCGAGTTACCCAAACATATGCGATTCGCATGTTATTTTGTGCAACTCCTCATTTCTCTGAATCTCTATATTGAAAGACAATGCAATGATCCATATAGTCACTACAATAATGGGAACTATGCCAGGTTAAAATAAACTGCAACGGTCCTTTAAGTATTTTCTCTGCAGGGACAAGTTTTCCAGTTAGCTGGACATGTAATTATGTGCAATATAATGCTATAATCGCTAAAAATAGTATAGGCAGTGTAGCAGAGACACTCATGTCATTGTGCAGTTAAAAAGTTGACTACTTTGTGTTTTTCACACTTCATTAAACATTATGGAATTCTGCACAGTGAGACAGACCTACATAGGAAGACATTTATCACTCTAGTAATAACTGTCCAGACAAACACATGAAACTGTTGGCAAAACAGATTTTCATTAATTTGCTTTTATTATGTCTTTTTTTTATAGCATGACTGCCAAAAAATGCACCACTTCTCTAAACCCTGTATACATCATCCACAGCTCCAGTTCAGCATATTGCACGTATTTAATATTTATTTGGAAAATTCATCCTCTATTGTATTCTCAAATATCTCCCTTATTATTTTATCACATATGCTAGAGCTGTCCCAAAATTTTGGTGACCTCTTTGTGCTTCATTTAAGTCAGACTTTCCATTATCTGGTTATGTGGATGAAGTTGTGTACTTTGTACAAGTACGGAAATGAGAAGGAAGAATAAGTTGGTTAGAAAAGAAGAGCAAGAAGAAGAACAACAAATAGAAAAAGAGAGGTGGCAGAAGAGAGGAAATGAGAAACAGAGTTGAGCATCCAGCTTTTAATGTTAGTGTCTGTAATGTGGGTGTGTGTGTGTGTTGTGGGAATGCTGGTGTATATTGCACCTTGTATAAGAACGTGAAAGTGTGTGCATTTGTGATAGAGAGGAGTTTGTGAGTGTGACTGACAATGACAGTGAGTGCAACGAAAGGGGGGGTCATTCTTCTGTTAATTACTAAGTTAATGACACACTATGCTCCAGCGGACATGCAATATGGCAGGCTGACACACACATATACACACACACACACACACACACAGACACACATATGGATAATAGCTAAGTCTGCTTCGGTGCTCACGCAGTGTGGCAGGCTGCTATGCAAAGAGTTTGACAGTGAGATAGCAGGCTAACAATGACACACATACAAACACACACAGCAATAACTGACAGGGAACCTCATCAAACCAGCTTTAATGAAGTCACTTCTCCCAAATAGAAGAGGGGAAGAAAGGAGTGATGAGAAGAGGAGGGGAGAAAAGGAGGACAAGGTCGCCTGGATTGATGACGCTCATTAGCCTAATAAGGTACTTTAATGAAGTGGGCCCAACATTATAGAAGAGCCACAGAGTCTAAAGACCACACACACACCAACAGAAACATCCAACTAGTGTTGCTAGTTTGTTTTGTCCTTTGTATTTACACATGAGCATCGCTATTGTTGTCAGCTTCTCACTCCTTTTCACAAATATCCAACACACTAAAACATAACAATTAATGAATTCATACAGATGATCTCACATATAAAAACGCACCCAAAAATAGCAATAAAAGTATAAGTATACACACTCACCTCTCCTTCTGACGACTGCAACAAGAGGTCTTTCCTACAGGATGCTGTGAAGTCACCCACTCCAGCATTGATCTCCACCCCTCTGGGGGCCTCCAGCGTCAGGGTCCGAGTCGGGGATTCCAGCCTGAGAACCATAAACACACTCTGGTCATGCTGGTAACAGTGGAAACAGGGGAAAAACACACCTGTGCAGACATGCAATCAGAATAAGGACAGGTTGGTTTAAGTCAGACCGATAGTATATTACTGCTGGATCAATAATACGTTGAGTGTAATCAAGGTTCTCAATCTTCAAGCAGCTCAGTCAAACGCAACAGCAGGTGCACCGGTAAAGAAATATCTTCCAATACACTTGAATTACATAAAATAAATCACTGAAATACATAATGGTTGTTGAAATCACAAGTTGAAGTTGAAGAATGAATTGTTAAGTGTTATTTTCTTCCATATTACCTTGTGCGTTTTGAACTTGAGACAAGAGATCAACATTTCAGCCTTTATTTCCAGGTATTTACATCTGGATCTGTTACACAACTTAGAAGACAGCAATATTTGTAATGGAGCAACAAATTTTTAGGTTAGCAAAATAATTGGATGAGATAGACTTAAAACAGATTAAAGTGAATAAGACTTAATATTTAGCTGCAAATCCTTTGCTTGCAATAACTGCATCGATCCTGTGACCCATTGAGATCACCAGACTTTTGCATTCTTTTTTTTGTGATGTTTTTCCAGGCTTTCATTGGAGCCTCTTTCAGTTGTTTGTTTTGGCGGGTTACTGCCTTCAGTCTCCTCTTTAGCAGGTAAAATGCAGCTCTATAGGGTTGAAGTCTGGAGATTGCCTTGGCCAATCTAAAACCTTCCACTTCTTGTCCCTGATGAACTCCTTTGTTGTTCTGGCAGTGTGTTTTGGGTCATTATCTTGCTGCACAACGAAGGATCTCCCAATCAGTTTGGTTGCATTTTTCTTTAAATTGGCAGAAAATGTTTCTGTGGATTCTGAGTTCACTTTGCTGCTGTCATCATGCCTTACATCATCAGTGAAGATTAATGAGCCCATCCCAGAAGAAGCCATGCAAGCCCAAGCCATGACATTACCTCCCCACTGTGTTTCACACATGAGCTTGTATGTTTGGGATCATCTTTCTCCAAACTTTGGCCTTTCCATCACTTTGGTAATGGTTCATCTTTGTCTCATCAGTCCATAAAACCTTGTCCCAGAATTTTTGAAGCTCATCTCTGTACTTTTTGGCATATTCCAGCCTGGCCTTCCTATTCTTCTTGCTAAAAAGTGGTTTTCATCTTCTGGTATAGCCTCAGTACTTTTGTTCATGAAGTCTTCTGTGAACCGCAGATTGTGATCCCTTCACTCCTGCCCTCTGGAGGTTGTTGCTGATGTCACTAAAAGTTGTTTTAGGGTCTTTCTTTACAGCTCTCACAATGTTGTTAACTGCTGCTGTTTTTCTTGGTCTATCTATTTGACATCCGTTACTTAATACACCAGTGTTTTTTCTTCTTCTTCAGGACATTCCAAATGGTTGTACTAGCTATGGCCAATGTCTGTGCAATGCCTCTGCTGGATTTCCCATCTTCTCTCAGCTTCACAATTTCTTGTTATTCACTCATAGACAGCTCCCTGGGTTTTGTGTTGGTTACACTTCTAACTATAGATGCAGTCTGCACAGGCAAAAGCCAAATCTGAAACAATGAGCACAATTTATTGTGGGAATAATCAATGTAATCAGGGCAACAAAACACACCTGTCAGTCACATGTTCCATTACTTTTGCTTAAGTTGTGTATCAGATCCAGATGTAAATATATGGAAATAAAAGCTGAAATGTTGATGTCTTGTCTCATATTCATTGCTTGATGTCAAACCTAAATGTTTTCATTCTACAGCAAAAAATAAAGGAATTGGCTTCAGTGTTCCAATACTTTTGGAGCGGAGTGTTTGTATTATTGTTCCTTTCAACACGGACAGGCTTGCAAACTAAGGGTATTAATGGTGTGGTACTGCCAGCAGCATGGGTCCATACTGTATTATTTGTCCCATTTAGAGTTCTAAGGCACTGGCAAGCTGGTGAGTACTGTCTTTCTCACAATTTGGTAAGTGTCGTTGAAACTGAATTCAAGAAGCTGGGGAGGAATAGCAGATCCACTCAACTTTTACATATCACACAGAAGTATCACATAGATTTCAAGGGTCTAAGAATCTAGAAAAAAACAGAATTATACTTTCAATGATGTTTACTACACCTAATATCATATCAAAGAGGTACATACTGTACTTACCTCAGAGTAAAACATTCATTTGAAGGCTTTTTTTCATTTTACTGTATTTTACTGTGTTGTCACTCATTCCTTTTTGTCTTTGAGAAAACTTGTATGAATGAATATAAACATTGCAGAACCGTTCTACTGTACTGCTCACAAATGCTCTGGCCATGATTGGCATCACTCTCCTAAGGGCCAGTAGCAAAGTCTGTGACTCAAAGTTGAGAACAATATGAGATGATTAAACAGTTTGGTGGTGTTAGATAAGCACAGTGCTCCACTCAAGGGCATGTTGGCAAGTGAAATTAAATAAAGAACGCCTTCAGCAAAGCAGACAGAACTGCAATTTATGAAGTGGTAGTATGACTAATTAAACAGCACGCTCACAACAGAGATCAAACTGGAAAAATGTTTTGCTATCAGGGCAGTTTTCCAGACATGCATTGCCAAAGGGCACTCCAGAAGGCTAGTTTTCCCAATCCGTGCTGAGCTAAAGGCTAGAAAAACTGACATGCATCCTGTTTGTAGCAGGAAAACCGAGACATAAAGAAGGATCAATGCCTTGGTGGTTATATCAAGCGACCTCTGCTAATGTCCTTCACTAAACTAGAGTCTCCCAGATGGAGAAAGGTGTATAAACTCCTCACAATACTTTGCTAAGGGAATAATTCCACATTTAAGGATTTCAATCTGAATAAGTAAACTATTAGCAGACAGAAAAAAGCTCCCTTGGCACTGGGTTCCCATGTTTGGTTGCACCCGAGTAATGAACATTTAGAAGATATTCCTGCTTCAACATTGCCCCTTTCCTGTTATTAGGTTCATTTTGAGAGTGTTTCTGCTTTATGAGGTGGTTGTTTTACTCTACACCAAAAATGGTTCACCTTGAGAGGTGATTCAGTTAAATGTGGCTTCCTAAAATGCATCTTTATGGAGGAAATAAACCATCAACTAATTAAATGAATTCCACTCATTTCAAATGCAGATTCATTGGATTTTAGACATTTTCTTTACTAAGTGAGGACAGACTGAAGTAAAGCAGATCACTCGCATCAAGATAATGACACTTGACTTAAGAAAATACTTCAAGCAGGCTGGTTTGCATTAGAATTCAATAATTCCACTTCAATTTGCTACTCTTATTTTCCAGAAAGTGGGAGATCATGAGTGTCATTCAGACTAAATGACTTACAGTGTGCTGTGTGGTGAAATGGCAGAAAATGTCATTGCTTGACAATGCTTCCTTCTTGGTTTTACTTTATCTGGCCTTTACTGACATGTAAAACCTCTCTAGATTTGATTCTCAACTTCTTTAATGTGACAGTTTATTAAAAACTTTAAAAATGAAACCAATTCTTCTGTCAGCAGTCTGTCGCAGCTCCTTCGCAGAGGTAACTGAGGTATTTATTCTGGGTTGAAGGTAAAGGTATTGGAGGTGCTGGAGGAGTCGTGAGGTGGATTAAAGCTGATGGAAGGTTTGCTGCTGTGCAGTGTTGAGCATCCAAGTGATATAATAAGTGTTGGAAGCAGACACTTCACAGTGGGCCTGACTTATTGATCAGTAAAAAACAGAGTGTATGCGGCTGCAGTCAGAGGTTAAGAAAAGGAGAATCAAAGAGAGAGACAGGAACAAAACTGGATGATCGACAGACAGATAGAAGGTGATATACAAGGTGGACTTGCATGTGCAATGGAGGGCGAGAGACAGATAGACACATAGAGAGAAACCGAGAGCGAAAAGAAAACTTGCTGGCTTCGTCAACGGCATTGATATGTGGATCTTTGGCTCTTCTGACAGCTGAGGCAATTACAGAGCAGGTTTCAGCTGCACGCTGAAACCTGCTCTGATGGACAATCACACACATACATACAGACTATCTATCCCCCTATGTCTCTCTTCCCTCTCTCTCCTTCTCAGCATCGCACTCTGTTAGCTTTCACCTCCGTTTTAACTGGCTTGTCTATTTTCTGCAAAACATGCCACCTTTTCTTTTTCTTTCTTCTGGGCTTTCCTTATTTTAAACTGCCCATATAGAGACATAGCATATCTGTACAAAATGTCTGCACGTCAGCTATTCAGTTACACAATTTGACCACCACAAACTATTTTTTAGGCTTGTTTGGCTTTTGACACTAAAGGAAAAATGTAATCCAAGCAGCATGAGAAAAAAAAGTAGCAGAGGAGGAGTGTCTGAGTGGAAAATGCTGTAAAATGTTTTATAATATGTTCAGTTCTTGAACAAGAATCACGTCTGTCACTGTCAGTACCTGGCAATGAAAAAACCTTAAAAAAAGCCACTCTGTGATGCATTATTTTAGGTATGACCAGGATGGATGGGTTTCATAATAAAATTGGCGTGAACATCGATTACAAGCTGAAAAATTGGGTTTGAGATTTCATACAAGTTTCAACTTGATTAACCTTGGATAATTTATGTAATAGAGGATAGTCTGGAGGCCAGTTATTCCTTGAACGATGATGTCCTTAATTATGAATGTGTCTTGTGTTTGTGTATTTGAGTTATCAGCATTCTCATATCGACCTCGGAAATACTTCTTAAGTGTTGAATTTGAGGAAAATAATGCCTTAAGCCTTTTAAAAAGAATGGATGGCCCTTGAAGAGGTTTTTTTCGGGAGTATGCCTCAGCTCTTTTTCACTCTCATAAGTCAGGAATCAGTAATGACGAAAAGCTTGTAATAGAAATCCATATTACCCTTATAGCAGTTTTAAAATAAATGATATCTGTCATTGGTGATACGATTGACCTTTATAAAAAGTTTAGCCACACTACTAGATAGACAGTGTTGGATCTGATCACTGTTTTGGTGCAGACTGAAACATCTCACCTATGGGATACATTTCCATGAGGTTTTGTGCAGACATTCATTGTCCCCTGTGGATGAACTGCAAAGACTCTGGTCATCTCCTCAAGCTTCATCATGAGATTGACAGTTTCAAAGCTGAGTAACACATCTTCATACCTTTTGGTTGGACTGCCATAAATATGGTACAGACATTCACGTCTCTTTTAGGATGATATGTACTAACATTGGTGTTCCACTAATATTTTCCTGTAGCAGCGTCAACTGTTATACCTAAAAGAAAAATCATTTAACACCACTGACTCTCCCATTAGCTTTATATATATTGTATAATTAACAAATGGCAGCATGTTAAAATGCTAAATGATGAATTTAGTGAAAAACATACCTGCAAGACATGCAGCATGTTAACTCATATTGATTCAGAGAGCTGTTAGCATGACCGAAAAATGTGAACATTGCAATACATAAAAATGGAGACAGCTTGTCTAGTGTTATGTACCTTCTCTTTTGCTTTGTGAAAACATTTATTTAGTTTTACTAATATGCTCTTACTACTTTGACTTACTACTTTAATTTGACTTTTTAGGAAACTTAAAAATAATTTGCTATCAGAAACAAGTTGCTTGAGGGAAGACTGTCTGAGGATTCAACAACTGATAATTGCTTGTTAAACCCATGAAGCCAAGGCCATTTTTGTAAATGTCCACCTCAAGGAACACCCCCAAATTTAGTTGGTAACGGCTTTAGAAGTGTAAGGCCAAAATCAACAACCTTCATCTCTATGAATAATAGATCTTTTGAGGTCTTATTGGCTCTGTTATGACACCAGATTTGAAGAAGCTCTTAACTGTACTTAACAAAAACTGCAAATTGAAGAGTAAATAGCCTCTTTTTAACAATGAGTAGATAAACCCTGACATTTATGAATTCATAACTTTATAAATTCTAAACTGCAACTTCCAAATTTGACACAACAGAAATGAAGCCCGACAACAGTGGAACAAGGTGGACTTGCCATGCTCTGCAACCCTCTAAAAATGATGGCAGGTTGAATTTCAATAACAGATACAGCATGGTGCTGGTACAGAGACCTGTAGTGTGGAGAGGGTTAATCGAGATATTTTTGCATTTTTATTCTGCAGGCACACATCCTCAGTTTGAAGCACACAGTCTGAGTCATTCAGTGACATGCCTATACAAACACATGCATAATACACATACAGGCACATAAAGTTTCTGGTCAGGCCCCTGCGTGACTGTCTTTTTTCATGGTGCAGATAGCAGGAGGCGTCTGCAGCTAAGCTCTTATCTTTGCAATTCATTATTATTAGAGAAAACTGTCTCTCCTCCCTCTCTGCTCCCAATTCTTGGATTATTCCTCCCTTTCTCTCTCTCTCGCCCCGATCTGCTTTGACCTTCAGTGACAAGGCCGTTTTATACAGAGTCCATATTTGTCCACCCTGACAAGATAAGCAGGACAGAAATACATCAACATGAAATGGTTTTTATCTTAATGCATTTTGGGGGGAAAAAATAGAAAGTGAGGGTGGATGGGGGCCTTAGATATTAAAAAAGAAGACAAATTACAAAGGAGAATATTTGCAGTGCTTTTGAAGAAATATAACGTCTCAGATGTCTGACAGAAATATAAATGAGGAGTTTTATACAAGCAACAATCCCATTTGTTAACAATTTGAAACTTAGTGTGATGCATAACAACAACTTTGTTCGCTATGCAGTGAACATATTTCTAATTTCCAATAAGTTCTAATCGGTAGTGCCTCCCCCTTCTGACAGTGAGAGTAATTCAACAAACACTGCTGATGCTTTCTAAGTGTTTGCTCTTGGTTGCTGTTTTCATTACCTGAATTGCAGCCACAGCTGTAGCCTCCTCTATTTCTGCTGCTCCTCTCTTCACCTCTGGCAAACCAATCATTGGCGGCTCGTGTAAAACATTACCACTGGCAAACTATAAACTGACAACTGGTATAAAACTGAACGTGTAAAATTTTAAAAAACTAACAGTTTAGATTGACTACATGGAAAATACAAGCCCCATAGCAGGAACTTAATGCATCACAAGTAAACCTTTCATTAATGTGTTTCAAATATTCAACTACATTTTTTGTTTTTAACGACAGTCTCAAACTTCCTTGGCATGAAGGACACCAAATATCTGGAGAGATATTTTGCCATTCTTCAGACATTTTCTTTCAGATGCTCTTTGCTGGAAGAGTTTCGTCACACTTCCCCTCCTCGTTAAATTATCCCACATATTTTTCAAGTCAGGTGACTTCATGGTCATGGATTTTGGCAGTGTGTTTTGGATCGTTATCATACTGGAACGTTTCTCTTCTGCCAAGCTTTTGTAAACTGGGAGCCTTGTCAGCCAGTATTTTCTTTTTCATATCCACAGCCATTTATTGTGCCATCTATAAATGCCATCTCTCCAACACCTTGTACACTAATGCAGCACCATATAATCACACCCCCACCCTCCATGCTCCACTGCAGGGACTATGCATTCGCTGTGGTCGTCCCAACCAGATTCATGCCAAAGTACTGGACCCCACCTGAACAAATGCATCTTTTCTAATCTGACCAAAATCTGTGCTCTCTATATTCATGTAATTTCTTTTCATGCATTTTGTGAAAAAAAAAAAGAAAAAAAGAGAAGGTTTTATCTTGTTTAGTGCTGAAGAGCAAGCAAGTGTTGTTTTCTCAAATGTCATTTATAGAGGTTTGTGGTTGTGTTATGTACTGTCTGAGCTGTAACAGGAACTGCAGTTTTCATTAATAATCACTGTACCAAGCCTGAAGCACATTCCTGTCAGTTTTTCAGAGATTGACTGTAAAAGTAGCACCGTGTCTGTGGCATCAATTTAGGATGACAGCCTTCATGTCTCTGATTAATAGTTCTTCACCAATCTTCCCATATCCTTTTCCATCTTTATGAAGTCACACAATAGGATTTTTAAATTCTTCTTAAAATCCTTATTCATATGGAGCCATAATGCAGTAATTAGACAGTCAGACAGCGCCAGTAGGTCCTAAAGGGTTCTGGTATTCACAGGTTATTTTAAAACCCTGTTCATGCAGTTCGGCTAATTGGAAATCACTGCTGTACTCAGTGGTGTTTCAGTGATCACAAGTGTATCAACTTCTGTTTCACTGAGTTTCTACACTGAGGCCTGTATTTTCAATACAGTCTTTCTAAAGTGTCTGTTTTGCAATATAGCGTTTAAAAATGGACTCTTATTGGAGAAGAAATGGCTGAAAAAGCATTTAAGGTCAGATTGCAGAGCTCAATTAATTTTTTTGCACAGCCGACAAATAACTGTCAATTAGTGACAATAAGTGGTCCAGAGAGTCCATTGTCTCACTTCTGTTTTTGCAAAAGTGCCTCTCATTACTCCTTACACTGAGACCTCCACTATTTATGCAGAGAAAAAACAAATAGTAGAGTAGGATTAAGTTTTAGCCTTAAGACAGTAAAATAGTGGCAAATGAAAGGTTTAGGTATATTAAACATCACATCAGGAGGTAAGTTGAAACAATAAATAATCACAGGACCATTAACAAGGGCTCCATTCTGTGTCCCACTAAGTGGTATATATGAGTATATAAGTAGTATATACTTATATATATATATATATATATATATATATATATATATATATATATATATATATATATATATATATATATATATATATATAAATAAAAAAAATTCTCACTTTTGGTTTGTTGTACCAAAAACAAACTATTTAATTTTGGGCTTGAAGGTAGTGATTTTATAAACTGGCCTTGCCTCAATTATGAGTGAAGTGTTTTAGAGAAATTCTGACCATTGAAATAACTTGCTTTAAGCCAAAAATCACATTTTCTCTGCGAGTGCACAGGGGGAATATTTAAGTTATCTTGAGAGCACATAGTTTTTAAGTATAAAAAAGACAAATACAAAACATGCATTCATTTGTGGATGAACATTGACTAGATGGATTTTCTCTCAGGATCATAGATTCAACAAGCTTCCTCCCAGCTCTGAGATGAAACTGCATTTCAAGGGAAATGACTTCATTTGATGTATTTTTGAAAGTAGTGTGGGAAGTTGTGCGGAAAATGTTAAAGTTTGGGATTTTTAGTGAGATTTATACTTCCCAGGAGACTTGGCTGACATTCATCCTGCCCTTTTCCTCGTCAGAACTATTGAAGGCCACACCACCTTATCGCCACCTTGCCATTTGGGATGCAAACCTTTAACCTTTTCACGCTAAATGCTCCATCATCTGCCTCAGTGCCTCTGTCGCTGTCGTCCAACCCCACCCAAGAAGCACTTTAAAAACTTTTTACATTTTAAAAAGGGCTGCGGAGTGATGCATTGAAACGAGACCGAAGCAAGGGAAAGCATCAGTCTTTGACTTTTAGAGAGTTAAATCGAGACAGAATGCAGAAACATGGCATTTCTACAGCGTCTCGACTTCTGCAGCGAGCCGGTGCCTGGGTGAGGGAGGGTGATGCGGTGTGTTTAAATCGCCCCATGAATCCTGCAGGTGTGGAGGAAAAAAAAGAGAAAAAGCGAAAGCCTTGGGCTGTTTTAAAAAGTTATAAAAGTCCCCACTGAGTTACTGAGGTGGGACAGGAGAAAGTCAAGGTACGTTAGACATTTGTCTTTGTGGAAAGAATGTGTGTGTATGTCTGTGTGCGAGAGAAAGAACAAGAAATACAATTTTGTGTGCAAGTATACAGTATGTGTGTGTACATGTTTTTGTGTGCAGGCAGTTGGTGCTAATGAGGAGGTTGCCTCATTAAAACAAAAAGGGGCTACTTTAAAGAATCTAAAATATAAAACATATTCTGTTTTGTTGAATACTTTTTTGTTTACTACATAATTCTGTATGCATTCTTTCATAGTTTTGACGTCTTCAGTATTAATCTACAATGTAGAAAATAATTAAAATAGATAAAAAAAAACATTGAATGAGAAGGTGTGTCCAAACTTTTGACTGGTACTATATGCGTCCAAAGATTTAACTCTGGATGGCAGCTTACCCTATCAGATAGTATCTTCAGCAGAAGTCACTTATACATGGCAAAAGTTTGTGCAGCTTTCTTTTTATAATGTTCAATTTCCCAACGCACCGTCTGACAAATCCTTGGGTTAGTCCTGAAAATGATTTTCAGAGGCTCTTGCTGTCCTCCTCGCTGTGAAATGTAGCTGAGGAAATGGCTAATGGCAGAGTGCACAGGGAGAAAAAATGTCAAGCAATTTCATGCCTTTGTGCTTCTGATGGGGTGCCAAGCTGATAATTTAATCAGTAGTGAAAGACTAGCTTCACTCCTCCACAACTTCAGCCATCCCACCCATTGTTCATTGACTTATTTTTGCGAGAAAAGAGACGGAGTTGGAGGCAGAAATTTAAATAAAAAAAAGAAAGGGAGTAAAAGAAAGAGAGGGGGAGGCAGAGAATGGATAGAAAGAATGGATAGGTGATGGGAAAAAATGAAAAGGTTAATGTCATGTAAATGTGACAACGTTGTGTCTGGTCCAGTGATTAATACATTTTACTCATCCAACTGAGCTGCACTTCTGATCACATATTAATCATACATACACTAACAGTCAAAAGTTTGGACACACCATCTCATTAACGTTTTTTTTTTCTTTATTTTCATGACTATTTACATTGTAGATTCTCACTGAAGTCATCGAAATTATGAACGAACACATATGGAATTATACAGTAAACAAAAAAGTGTGAAATAAGTCAAAACATGTTTTATATTTTAGATTCTTCAAAATAGCCACTCTTTGCTTTGATGACTGCTTTGCAAACCCTTGGCATTCTCTCACTAAGCTTCATGAGATAGTCACCTGAAATGGTTTTCATTTCACAGGTGTGCCTTGCTGCTGAGGATAAGTTCATCAGTGCCACCAGCCTCAGAAGTCGCAAGTTAACAGCACCTCAGATTAGAGCCCAGATAAATGCCACACAGAGTTCTAGTAGCAGACACATCTCTACATCAACTGTTCAGAGGAGACTGAACCAATCAGGCTTTTATGGTCAAATAGCTGCTAAGAAACCATTACTAAGGAAAATCAACAAGCAGAAGAGATTTGTTTGTGCCAAGAAACACAAGAAATGGACACTAGACCAGTGGAAATCTGTGCTTTGTTCTGATGAGTCCAAATTTGAGATCTTTGGTTCAACCCGCCGTGTCTTTGTGCGACGCAGAAAAGGTGAACGGATGGTTTCTTCATGATGGTTCCCACCGTGAAGCATGGAGAAGGAGATGTGATGGTGTGGGGGTGCTTTGCTGGTGACACTGTTGGGGATTTATTCCAAATTGAAGGCACCCTGAACCAGCATGGCTACCACAGCATCCTGCAGTGACATGCCATCTATCTGGTTGTTGTTTAGTTGGACCATCATTTATTTTTCAACAGGACAATGACCCCAAACACTCCTCCAGGCTGTGTAGGGGCTATTTGACCAAGAAGGAGAGTGATGGAGTGCTGCGTCAGATGACCTGGCCTCCACAGTCACCTGATCTAAACCCAATCCAGATGGTTTGGGATGAGATGGACCACAGAGTGAAGGCTAAAGGACCAACAAGTGCTAAGTATCTCTGGGAACTCCTTCAAGACTGTTGGAAAACCATTTCAGGTGACTACCTCATGAAGCTCATCCAGAGAATGACAAGAGTGTGTAAAGCAGTAATCAAAGTAAAGGGTGGCTATTTTGAAGAATTTAAAATATAGAACATTTTGATTTATTTTACATTTTTTAGTTTACTACATAATTCCATAAGTGTTCCTTCATAGTTTTGATGCCTTCAGTGAAAATCTACAATGTAAATAGTCATGAAAATAAAGGAAAATCATTAAAAGATAACTTTTGACTGGTAGTGTGTATATATATATATATATATATATATATATATATATATATATATATATATACATACATGTGTGTGTGTGTGTGTGTGTATAAAATGTGTTTTTGTTTACTTTGTGCTTAATCTTGGATATAAAGCCTGTAAAAAAAAAAAAAAAAAAAAAGAGTGGGAGAATCTATGCTCTGGTTGTTACCATTGTGTCGGTATTTCAAACTGAGTCAGACAGAAAAAAAAACACATCTGAGGAGAGAAACATTAGAGTTCCTCACAAAGGCAATGAAAAGATTACAGTGCATTTAGTGTCTGTAATGTGTGTTGTCTTTACCCATCTGCAGTTCAATTCTACTCTAAGGCAACATGGCATTTTTGATAATGTGATAAGGACTAGGCAGACTGCAGAAAGCTGAAAAACAAACTTTATTCATCTCTAAGAAGTCAGTTATAATTGAATAGTTGGAAGACTTTGAAGTTGCTTCATGTCCTCCCACTTCATATTCTTCATATGTTGTATTTCATAACGTTGTCATCTTAGCTTTCTATGTTGTCACTCTGCTCTGCTGCCTTTCAGTGCAAACATCTATTGCATATCTTCTCTTCCAGAGGCTTCTTCCAGTTTGTTCAAGTTTTTTCCTTCTTTTTTGAGGAATTTATCCTGAGATGAATTGAGAGTCAAATTCACAGGGTGTCGTAAAATATACAGATTGTAAAGCCCTGAGGCAAAATTTGAAATTTATGATATTGGGATTAAAAAAATGAATTGACAAACTACATATTTAGTTTATTTTTAGATAAAAATGGATAAATACCACCCCTGCTGCAAATAGAGATAAAAAATTTCTTCAAATGTTAATGCACTGTTGTTGTGTATTTCATAAATGTAAAGAAAAAATAGAAGCACGTATTAGAGTGGCTCAGTTGTTTATGTGATCAATCAAGTTGGCAGGCTTGATCATCGGTGTGACACTGGAATATGACATCATCTAAAGAGGCCTTAGTCCCTCATGACATTAATGACATTGGTAGCCTTGTAATTCAATATGCCTTGTAAATGTTATTCTCTATTTCCTAAAGATTTGAGGAAACTTTAATTATTCCTGTGGAGAAGTTGGGGATTTGCTGCAGCATACAGAAAGATATGAGAATACTGAAGAACTGATAGTTCGATAAGTAATTGCCACAGCAGAACACACTGGGATTACGGCAACAGATATAAAATAAGATGACAAGGCGTCCTCACAGAGAGATTTACAGGTTTGAGGTGTATCTGCAAATGTGCGACTTTAGCAGTTCACATTATTGGTTATATAGATGAAAGAACATATGTCGGGAAACGAGACTGTGAATGTCACGGTGTTCTCATAAAAACTGACAAAGTGCCCGTGGGAAGGGCATGTAAACTCGCTGTTCCAATTTAATATACAGAAATGACTGCTTTGACTGCATTTGGTGCTTATAATAAGAATGCACCTTGTGGCACAAAGTGTGCATTTTTCCATTTTATCAGATGCGCTAACCAGAGGGTAATGACGTACTGAATAAATTCCAGCATTGGTAATATAAACAGGGCTCCAGACTAATTTTTGTTTAACATTGGTTGCGTAATGCATCTTATATTTTGCATTTTGGTGCACGTTTTTGTGCCATTAGACTATGGCGTGTTGTAAGAAAGAGGATGCTATGACACACTATGATCTCTAGGAGGTTTATTCTGACAATTAAAAATGACAAAGACAAACCACCACGTAATAAGCTGCTCCTCTACACAGGAGAATAGTACAAAAGGGCTGAGCATGTACATGGACGGTAGACGTGGAGCTAGCAGATGGGATTACCGATGGGTTTATTACTGACTGGTTAACAGGGCATTATAAATTACTGTGCGCTGCTGGGCCACCTCTCTCAAATAAAACAATCTGCTGACCCCTTCCCAAAACCAAAATGACCTGACAAACCACATGAGTTTTGCTCAGACAAGATGTTGAAAAAATTACCTGGACGTAATAACACCTATAAAGTGCATGAAGAATATGAAAACATTCAAAAAGACATGCTTTGAAATTAGAATTAGAAAGTCACTATTATCTCTAAAAGTGTGAACGTCAGTGGCACAGTCATACCAGCCACAAACTGGTCAAAGCGCAGGGCAGAGTAATGCAGTCTAACGGAGCAGCCAGCAGGTGCTCACAGTCGATCACCAATCTACAGTCTAACGCAGAATGTGGGTGGACAAAAATCTAATGCTACACACACATACACACACACGCACACACACACACAGAGAGAGAGATAGAGAGAGAGAGAGAGAGAGAGACACAGACCTGCTAAATGTCAGGCACACTATAACGTCAAATGAAAATGTTTAGTTTCTCCTGCCAGATTTTTGGTTGCACTCTGGAGCCCAATTTATCATCACTTGGAAGCACAAACTGTAGATAAATGTAATGAGCATAGGGTAAGATGTACAGAATGCAAGTTACATGCTCCTACGTGAGAGTGTTTTCGACATGAATTCTTTAAGATTATATAAGATAAGATGAGATGAAACCGTATAAATTCTAATTGAAATTCTTGTACATTCTAGTACAATTATTCCCTTGTCCATAGCCTAGAATACACCAAGATTTCACTTCCTTTTGGTGCCAATTAGTGTCTAAAATTCAAACAAATTAATAAATGAGTGAATGAATGAATGGAATCCAAATTTCTATCTTTGTTTCCTTTACAAAGTGCAAAAATGCTTACAGTAGTCAGTGATTTCACTATAAACAAGAAAGTTAATGCTCAAATACATTTGTGGCATGTTATTTTTAGTGACTGTAAAGATAGCACAACCGCCATTTGAGAAAAAAAAAGTTTTAAGCCTGCTGAGTGCTGGAATGAATGGATTTGACTGCAATGTTTTTGAACATTTAAATTGATAAATCTGTGATTTTATTTTTTTTAGGGTAAGTGGTTAGAGGCAGACATTTAACAAGTGAATAAGAACTGTGTATCCACAAAGTCAAACTTATTTTACATCTTTTAAACATTGTTCAGGGAGCTGGGTTTAATCTTTACTTCAGAGCTTTTACTTTGGTGAATATCAGTGGAAAGCTGCATCATTCATACAGATGTTGCTCAGATCTGATCAATATCATGACTAATTCACAGAGCCTAAGCCTAAAGGAAAAAAAAACAGTCACATTCCTGAAACATGCAGACTAACTGAGAGAAGGACGGAAGGAAAAGCAGCAGTGAGTAGATACATAGATAATATAGTTCATATCCTCCCCCTAGTGGACAGAGAGTGGAGACATCAAGGAGAAATTCTTGAGTCAGGAGAGCGAGCGCAGGGATAGAGAGGAGGGAAAAGAGAAAGAAAGTGCTTTAAAGAGGAGAAACACAAGCCTGAACAACAACAATCATAAGATCAACTCTGTGCTTTTCCTCATTTCTCTGCCTCATTTCCTGCCCTCCTACTGTCATCCTATCAGTGTGTCTTCCACCTCCTGGCTGGATTCTGGCTGTGCTCACTCTTTCTCAGATGAAAATATACAAACAAAGAAGTCCTGGTAGTGAAAATGCAACACCTTCCCACTCTATATCTTCCTCTTATTTTACCTGTTTTCTTCATTCAGCTGCTATATTTGACTGGAGGTATTTTTCTACTGCTTTCCATTTCACTGTTTCTCTTCAGCTCTCTCTCCCTCTAGTCTCATCCCTCCAAAAACATGCCCTTTAGCAAGGTGAGCTGAATATTAACTTTAGCGGATTTCTTGAATTGGGTAATAAAATCCGCTAATAAAGTGGAATATTTTCGCACAGATTGCCAGCACAATTATAGCGCGACATCATGGAGGCCAAAGAGCGTCTATCAATCAACAGCTGGAAACACACCTCCAGCGTTTTCCTCCACTCATCAGTAACTGGACTTTCTTTAATTTAAAAATCTGGACTCAAGTCACTGTTAGAAATAATGTAGTTTTTTTTAAAAAAAAAAAAATTTAATTCATCAATTAACTACATTTTCACACAAAACTGTCCAAACTTTGTTCAAAATTGTTTCAATTCAAATGTAATAGTTTCATTTCATATCATTTCTAAGTAATTAGATTTCATTGAAAGTCATTTTCAAAATGGCAGAGAAACTAAATATTTATAATCTAATTACACACAAAAAAAAATTGCAGGGACACAAAAGTCTAGACTTTTAAAGGAGCCCTTGAAAGTCTGTGACTATACTATTGTCATGGAGCAGCAGGTACAAAACTATGTAGTATTCCAGGGGAAGAGGTTAATTAATACAACAAGTTATTACCAATGAAAAGCCCTCCAGCCTGTTTTAATTCTAGCTCTACTAACTTTACAGCTGCAGGAGGGATAGTCACTTTTTTGAGTCCCAAGGCTCTTGTCTTTTCAAGAAAAAGCACAGCTAAACTACTAAAACAGTTAATTGTCTAACACATGTATAAGCAGTCACATAACACATCATAAAAAAAGGGTTGCAGTGAAATGCAAAACGTTGGCTGTACTGGGAGAAGATGTCTATGCAAATCAGATAATTAGTTAGTTATTAGAGTATCCCTGAGCAGAGCACCAGTCGGTCACAAAATCCAAGAACTCTTTGTAAATCTGAGTATGAAAGCATTTGGGTCAGTCTGAACAGACAACTAACAATGACTTCTATTCACATGGATCATCTGTCGCTTGCAAATAATTAAACATAGGACATATTTTTTATGCCTATAAGACATAGAAATAGTCTCAAAGTCAGTTCTAAAGTTATTTGATTTCTAACTTCTCATGGACACAGAGGAAAGGTTGAACCTCAACACAAACCTCGGAGATGAGCACATCTGTGACTGGTTAGATACTGATCTGAATTCCCCTCTAGAAATTTCCGCTGCACAGATTGCCACTTATAAAAATGCAACTTTGACTCTCCTTTGATATTGGTTTCTCATTTCCAATGTGATTCTAAATTTATCACTGCTTTAAAAAGCTGCTTCCAGTGGCGGCGTAGCCATCATTCAGCTTGCTTTCCTGCTGTACATCTTCATTGCTAAACTTTATTCCTGCATTCATTTATGCTTTCATTGTTTGTTTATATGTTTTCCTGTGTGCTGTTATGTCCTTCATGTGTTCTTACTCGGTGGTAGCAGTAGTTATTAAATGTTTTGGGCATATAAAGTTGCTGACTTTGGTTAGCTTGTTCTCAGTCACTTTACACATCTGACTCTTTTGCTACTTGAGTTCAAGTGAATATAATATGTAATTTGTGCATTGCACTCTTGGCTGCTGTTACTCACTTACTAACTGTAAAAAGAAACACAAGGATTCAACTAGCCTCTGTACTACAGCAACAGTTATTACAGTTATAATTCATTTATTATTTCCAGTTTCAGCGCTCCACCCCTAGATTTTCAGTCGCCCAACTGAAAAATGTCTGCCGCCACAACTTTTGTAAGTGTATTTTCCTGCATTTTTCAGTGTTTATGTTTTTCTCTCCCACATTGAATTCTCACCATGAAGTCACATTTTCTCACACAATAGTTGCTTATTGTGTTTGGATTAGGAGAATGTGTGTATGTGTGCGTTTGAGGTACTTGAATCTGTGAGCGTCTCTGTTTATGTGTGTGTCAGTTCAGTATTTTCTAATGTTATTTATCTGCTGTGATTTCAGTGTCGAGCTAAAACAGCCTCTAGCCATTTGTAATAGTCTTTATCCACAGTGGAACATTTGGCTCTTTCACAAAATCTGATATTAGCAGCCGTCTATCTTTGCAACCCACACGTACAAACACACACTGAGCTGATCACACACATGCACGTGCATGTAGACACGCATGCACACTTACACGTGCACACACCGATACGCATACACTTAAATTCACAATAGGGACAGATGTGTGGCAATATGGCGAGACAGTTGAACATTTACTTGTCGTTGTTGCTTTCACAAATTCCCCTTGAAGATGTCTACAACATCAAGCAATGGCAAGCAGCACTTGATAAACACAGATAAAGAACAATCAGCAAAGGCAAACAAAGACTGAACAACGTATAGAGTTTACTGTGGCGATGTTTTAAGTTCCAAAGGGAGGAATGAGATGCCTACAATCTACTCTGCAGATCACGCATAAAGCACTATAACACCACTAACTGCAATGTTTTTAGACATTTAGACATTTCATTCACAATCATGAAAGCATCTGATATTAACTGTTCTGTCCTGAGTGCATGTTTGATAACTTAGTGCATGATTGTGGCCTTGATTAAATGTAAAAAACATCAAATGTGACATGACAGCAAACTTAAACCAACAACCTTAAATATAACTTAGAAAGCATCCAGGTCCTGCTTTTGCTAAATCCACCATCCACCCTGACCATTCTATCTATGACGTGCAAGCAATACAACGGGGTATATTTCATTGGGTGAACATTGCTTCTGAACATATCCCAGCCAGCAATTATGTTTCTAAATGTATTTTGGCAAAACAAACTCCTAAATTGATTACTATGCTAGAATGAAATGATAGGCTCGATATGTTCATGAGGCATAATGGAAAAGCTATTACTCATCTTATTGTTGTAAGTTGGTGATTTTCCCTAACAGTTAAAAAATTCTATAACTCTTCACTTCATCTTGTCACTTCAACAATGTGTGCCTTTATGTTTTTCTTCCTTTCACTCCAAAGTAAAACTTAAGTGTAAAGCACCTTTCTGGTGTCATTTTTTAATCCATCCATGCATCCATCCATCCATCCATCCATGCATCAATCCATCCATCCATCCATCCATCCATCCATCCATCCATCCATCCATCCATCCATCCATCCATCCATCCATCCATCCATCCATCCATGCATCCATCCATCCATCCATCCATCCAAGTTATTCTTCATTCAAGTTATTCTTCATTGTAAGACAGGATTTTAGTTCTCAGTGCTCACCTTGTGCTTTGTCTACTTGCAACATCTAAAAGCAACTTCCCTATAAAATGTCTCTGGCATTCATGATTATTCAAGTCAGACTATGCAGACATTGAACTGACAATTAAATCTTAACTCAGTTGGACTGGATTTATTAACCTGCATCTCAAATGTGTTTGGAACAGCTGCGTAATTTAGGAAAATGTACATTACACCATTAGTAATTCTAAACTGGTTGTAGCTGGAAGTGTTAATGTGCATGGTTATCTGTTCTTTATTTGCTGAGGATATAATTGAAAACATGCTGTTGTGAAAACACAACAGAAAAAACTTTTAGCCATAATATACCGACTTGTCATCCAAATGACTTCACAATTGACACTGCATTTCCTTGTGTCTCCAGCAATACACCTACCAAGTGTGAACTATGCTGGCGGAACGGATATTGAGAAAAGTGTGACATAGACACACACACATACAGAGATATTAGTGAGATAAGTGTTGATTTTCTTCCAGACAGACAATTCTGCTGTTTTTGTAGTCAGGAATCTAAATAAAGAAGACACAAACAGGATCCTGTTACAATATTTCCATAATTTTAGTACTTAAACACTACCAGTTACTATTTACATTGCAGATTCTCACTGAAGGCATCAAAGCTATGAATGAACACAAATGGAATTATGTAGTTAAAAAAAGGTGTGAAATAAGTCAAACATGTTTTATATTTTAGATTCTTCAAAATAGCCACTCTTTGCTTTGATTACTGCTTTGCACACTCTTGGCCTTCTCTGAACTTCATGAGGTAGTCATCTGAAATGGTTTTTGCTTCATGTGTGTCCCTTGTCAAGGTTCATTTCGGTAATTTCTTGCCTTCTTAATGGGGTTGGGACCATCAGTTGTGTTGTGCAGAAGTCAGGTTGGTACACAGTTGACAGCCCTATTTGACAACTGTTAGAATCCACAATACGGCAAGAACCAATCAGCAAAATAAAGAGAAACGACAGTCCATCATTACTTTAAGAACTGAAAGTCAGTCAGTCTGGAAAATTGCAAAAACTTTGAATGTATTCACAAGTGTCCAAAACCATCAAGCACTACTACAAAACTGGCTCACATGAGGACCGCCCCAGGAAAGAAAGACCAAGAATCACCTTTGCTGCTGAGGATAAGTTCATCAAAGCCACCAGCCTCAGAAGTCGCAAATTAGCAGCACCTCAGATTAGAGCCCAGATAAATGCCACACAGAGTTCTAGTAGCAGACACATCTCTACATCAACTGTTAAGAGGAGACTGAACCAATCAGGCCTTTACGATCAAATAGCTGCTAAGAAACCACTACTAAGGAAAATCAACAAGCAGAAGAAATTTGTTTGGGCCAAGAAACACAAGGAATGGACATTAGACCAGTGGAAATATGTGCTTTGGTCTGATGAGTCCAAATTTCAGATCTTTGGTTCCACCCGCCGTGTCTTTGTGCGACGCAGAAAAGGTGAACGGATGGTTTCTTCATGATGGTTCCCACCGTGAAGCATGGAGGAGGAGATGTGATGGTGTGGGGGTGCTTTGCTGGTGACACTGTTGGGGATTTATTCCAAATTGAAGGCACACTGAACCAGCATGGTTCTACCACAGCATCCTGCAGTGACATGCCATCTATCTGGTTTTTGTTTAGTTGGACCATCATTTATTTTTCAACAGGACAATGACCTCAAACACACCTCCAGGCTGTGTAGGGGCTATTTGACCAAGAAGGAGAGTCATGGAGTGCTGTGTCAGATGACCTGACCTCCACAGTCACCTGATCTAAATCCAATCCAGATGGTTTGGGATGAGATACACCACAGAGTGAAGGCTAAAGGGCCAACAAGTGCTCAGCATCTCTGGGAACTCCTTCAAGACTGTTGGAAAACCATTTCAGGTGACTACCTCATGAAGCTCATCCAGAGAATGACAAGAGTGTGTAAAGCAGTAATCAAAGTAAAGTGTAGCTACTTGGAAGAATCTAAAATATAAAACACGTTTTGACTTATTTCACACTTTTTTGTTTACTACATAATTCCATAAGTGTTCATTCATAGCTTTGATGCCTTTAGGGAGAGTGTACAATGTAAATAGTCATGAAAATAAAGAAAAAAACATTAAATGAGAAGGTGTGTCCAAACTTTTCACTGGTAGTGTAGTTGATTATGATACATGTCTACTTAGCAAAAAGTAAAACGGCAGCTTACCCAACAGTGGATAGCGTTTCCAGTAAGCTAGTAATTGCTTCAGGTGTGCTTCCTGAGGCTAAAACCCCCCCTATCAGTGCTCTGAAGAACAAAAGATGACCACAAACTGCAACTATGGGGTTTAAACTGGTTCCAATGTCAACCAGTGGATGGCAACACATCTTGCTACATCTATTTTATATACAGTACAGTGTATGGTAATAGCTAACCATAATGAGGAAATTCGATCAGCACATCCCTGGCGGCTGCATCATTATCATATCAGACTGTCTCCTTAAAATGTAGGACACCTATTTCCAATGATGTCATCTGAGAAGAACTGCTATGTCAGTTTTTACAAAATGACAACTTAACGAACTCAAAAAGCAATCCAGATACATTATGGATCGTTCCCATAACCGTGCTCGCTTGTTATTCGGCTTGCCTTCCCTCTCTGTCTTTGTTCTGAATGATTTCCCTGTGCCTCTAATCAATAAGAGACAAAACAGAGCAGGTCAGGGCTGATTGTCCTTGTTGTACCAAGGAATGTGTTAGACATATCTAAAATCCAATCAGAGGACAGCAAATTCTAAGTGCATGTGCTTGTTTTAAAGGCGTTTAAATGGGGCTTTGGTTCATCTGATTGGTAATAACTCCAGCATTATACAAAAAAAAAATTGTTCAACAAGTTAAAAAAAATACAACTGGACAGGACAATACTTCTAAAAAAAGGGGGGGGGTATCAGAAGCAGCACTGTGAGGATTTTGATGTACAATCTGCATCACAACTGTAGGAGACAAATAATGCAGTTTTCAAAGAGAGATGTACTTGTGGTGATCATGTTTGAAAAGGTGAAAAGAACAAAGTAACAAAGACAAAAAACATGCCCAAAGTTGTTGTTTTTTTTTTGCCTCTGTCAAATTTTTAATTGATCCTTATATCAAATTGACTACAAAAAAGAAAAAAACTGTGAACTGCTATTCTTTCAAGAAAACTGTATGTGAAGAGTAGCTTTTCCCAAGGGCACAGTTCAAAGAGAATGCGGCTCATTCTAAATTTTAATGATTTCCAATTACTTTGACACACACTCAAACTTTTTCATAAAAAACGGGATGCTGGAGGCGGGCTTATGCTCTGATTTTTTTTTATAGAGTTAATTAGGTGGTGTACTTTGCCATCCCACACCATGCTCATCCATCTGACTGTTCACAGGAAAAACTGGTTAAATCAACTCTGCTCGAAGACTCCTTCAAAATTTGTGTGGGAAGTGGGCCTGATTCAGCTCTAACTGTTGTTTCTACAAGGCATTTGAAGATTTTAACCTTAATTAAAAGGAGAAACATGGAGTGTACTTCTCTAATATGGAGGTTCGGGACAATGTGGATTATTTGTTGAACCTCTGACTTCAGGCCATTTAAGTATTCAAGATAATGAACGTTCCCTGTGCCTAGAATCACAAGTTTTTCGTGCTTCTTGTCATCCATCCATTTTTAGCCTATTTAAGCGGAAACGCTATAAAAATATTTTTAATAAAAAACAGAAAATTAAGTAATTAAAGACATATTGTGACCTCTGGATCAACTTTAGTTGTTAAGAAACTTATTAGGTGCTTTGTGAACTGTTGGATGTGTGGGTGAGGGAAGGGAGGAAAATCGAGGCCACAAGGTGAATTATTTTTTCATTCTGTACTTCAAGGACTCGTAAAAATTTACAGTAAGTAATTGGGTCAAATTGGAAATACCCCAAAGACCCGGGGCCATTAAGTCTTATTAGTGCTTTTGTCATTTATGGCTCTACAAGTAGGAGCTTTTGGTCACAAATATAGAAGGGTACAAAAAAGATAATGGGAAAAAGTCACTAAAATTAAGATCCAATAAGACAAAAATTCCATCTAAATGGTCAAATCTTAAAAGAGGGTGCCTTAATTTTTGTCTAATGTAGTAAATCTCTCTCTGCGGTCAGGACCCAGAGCTTTGGCTACCATTCTTGCTATTTAATCTATTTTACACCTGGGACACCAGGTGAATAAATTGCCTGCTCACTAGAAAAAAGAAGAAGACAAGCAGTATACACAAGGGCCGGGATTGAAGACTACTGGATTAGACAATGAGAAGGTCAGAACAAGGAAATGAAGACAGACCAATCGCCTCCCCCAAAGCTGCTTTCAGGGGTCGACTTCACCGTGGGATCTGGTTTAATTTGGCTGGAGACGTGGGGAGATGGATGCAAGGACAGAGAACAAATCCTCCATGGGCAAACACTGATCTCCCCAGTGTTTGCCCATGGAGGCTTTTTGAGCAGAGAAACTACAAGAATATAAAATAAATCACATTCTCATTACCAGTAACCCCCCAGAGGGAGTATTTGTTGAATGGATGAAGGGTTAAACACATTCCCGATCTTCTCATATCCACATATTACTCCCATTGTTCTGCAGGGTGGGTTAGTTTCCATGTGAGAAGTGGTAAATAAAGCACCACACCGGGCTGAGATTTTCCCTGGCAGTTATAGGGGATGATGTGCCTCTCAGTGTGGGAATTATTAAACCTCAATACTTGCACTGATTACCTTCATTAAAAAAGAAATGAGAAACTCCTATAATTTTCATCGTACCTGTGAAACATAGTTAATGACAATCTATGACATACATCATGTTAAGATAACACTACATATTTACCAGCTTTTGTGTAGAAACTGTGTGTGTGTGGGTGTGTGTCCTTCTTCGATACAACTTAATCCAGTACTGTCAGTGACTTGCAGTCTATGTCCACATCTTAAACTGATACCTACCCCATCCTTTCTAAAAAAATCCACTCTAAATAATATCCTTTCCCATGCCCTGAGTCTGACGGGGCTCTGAGTTCCTCCGCAGTCCTCTTTAACTTTCTCGGATGGAAGGAGAGACAGATACATCAAAATAGAGCATTGGATTGGGAGAAGGGGCACAGAGCGCAAATCCTTTTCCGATGCCCTTGTCTGTGTTAGGGGCTGACTCCCCTCAGGGAGCTTCCTCATGACCCCAGGACTTGGATAGAGGAGAGGAAGGCACAGGAGGAGGGATAAGAGGATGAAAGAGTGGAGAGAAACAAGGAGATATCGACTGCAGCAGCTTGTTTCTTTCTGCTGTGGAGCCAACCAGATGAAGTTGAGGACGTGGGGTAACCTGATGTGTGCTCGCATCAGCATGGTAATAATGCTGAGCAAGACTCCTCAAACTTTTTTTTTTTTTTTTTTTTTTTGGTCAGTTAATTGTTGGTTGAATTTTGTCTCTCTGGCTAAAGTAGCATTCTTCCTTGCAGTTGTTGTTGCAGTGCTGCACCTATGGCACTTAGAGGACGTGGTCTGAGTTGATGTGTTAGTGTTATCTACAAGTATTGTAATTTTGTCTTGTTTGCCAGTGCAGAAAACAAATCCTAACACTTCATCCGCAGTAAAGGTGAAGAAAAAATGTCCATACTGCTTGACGGACAAGTGATCACTGGAAAATGAAGTGTCAAAACATCAGGGCTTAGCGACAAACATAGGAAAGACAAAAAACGGATTAGCACATAGATATACTAAAATAGGATTTACATTTTTAAAAAAGTATCAAGGTTGTCTGGAAGCATGTCTGCCAACTAGCTTTCCAGTCAGTCTTCTGTCTGTCTTGCTGTCCTTAGTTTTTTTATAGGCTGACTGAAGTTCATATCTCCTTGCAGCAGTCTCTGTCTACACCTTTGGCAGCTTGCTGTCAGTGTTTATTGAGTGATTTCAGGTCTCTTGTGTTTTCTTCTTCTTCCACATATTTTATATATATATATATATATATATATATATATATATATATATATATATATATATATATATATATATATACATATATATATATATATATATATATATATATATATATATATATATATATATATATACACTACCCGTCAAAAGTTTTAGAACACCCCAATTTATCCAGTTTTTTATTGGAAATTATGCATGTTAACATCTCATTGTACTCTGAAATGAACAAATAAACAGATGAAGTTATACAAAAATCAATTTAGAAACCAAAAGGTATTCTAATCTTTAGACTCATCAAAGTAGCCTACTGAAACAGCTGAACACACTCATGGCATTCTTTCCACAATGGAAATCAAATACTCTTCAGAAAGTTCTTCCCAGCTCTGTTTCAGAAGTTCCCATAAATGTGTGGCATTTGTATGTTGCTTTGCTTTCACTCTTCTGTCTAGTTCATTCCAAACCAGCTCCATGGGGTTTAAGTCTGGAGACTGTGCTGCCACTCCATGTTTTCAAGCTCACCATCTTGTTCTTCTTTCCTGAGGTAGTTCTGGCATAGCTTTGACTTATGATTTGGGTCATTATCTTGATGTAGGATGAACCCCTGACCAACTAGGAAGATATCAGAGGATACTGCATGGTGCTGCAGAATGCTGTGGTAGCTGTTTAGGTTCAGGGTACTTCTCACTCTGTACAAGTCACCGACCCTGGATCCAGCAAAACAGCACCAGACCATCACGCTTCCTCCATGTTTGACAGTTGATGTCACACACTGAGCAACCATCCTTTCTCCTGCTCAACGGTGAACAAAACTCCTGCGTGATGAACCAAAGATTTCAAATTTTGATTCATCATTCCATAATACCTTCTTCCAGTCTTCAGTAGTCCATTGGTGGTGTTTCATGGCCCAGGCAGGCATCTTTTTCTTATTTTGACATCTTATCAATGACTTTCTTGCTGCAACTCCACCTGTCAAACCTGCAACTTGAAATCTTCTCTTCACAGTTGAAACTGAGACTTGCTTACTATGACCACTATTAAGCTGTGCTGGAAGCTGTAGCTCTGTGAGCTGCCTATCACCAAGCTGTTGACTCTCAGAAACATGTCTTCTGATTCTGTTGTGGCTTTGGGTCTTCCAGACTTCTTCCTGTCAAAGTTTTCCTCAGTGTCTGAGTGCCTTTTGATGGTGAAGAAAACTGTGCAGACACACACACACACACACACACACACACACACACACACACACACACACACACACACACACACACACACACACACACACACACACACACACACACACACACACACACACACACACACACACACACACACATATGTATATAAAATTTAACACAAACACTTTGTCCTTGTCTAACCATACCTTGGATTCATTTCAATGTGACCCTGGATTTTCCCTATAAGGAGTTTCCCTGTGGCTTTAAACATAAAGACAAGCCAAAAGTTGAAAACTTAATTCATAGTGTATGCAAGCAAGCATACACATAAAGTCACTGACATACTCATCATTCAAAGGTTAGTACCTCATAGATAATAGGCAAAATGTTTACAGGTCTGTTTATGATTTGATTTGTCTTTGATTTCATCAAAATGCATCAGTTGTAAAAAAAAAAAAAAAAAAAAAGTTTTTGGACTTGATTAAAGTCTTGCTCAGATCGACAACAGCACTGCATAGTAAATACAGATTCTTGTTCACAGTTGGCAGAGTGGAGTTTTCAGTCCTGCCTCACATGAATAGAAACTACTAAGCAGAGTGCATCGCCATGATGTTTCTAGGTTATATTTGTCCCTACACTGAAGCCCTGAAGCAACATGTTTTTGCATTGATTCTCTAAAGGCTTACTCCTGATCTAAATGTAAAATAATCCAATGATAGTGAGCATCATTAGGTCAGATATGATCAAATAATAAATCAAGCATTCTCAGTTGCATTTGAAGAGAAATATATATTCACTTCACTCAGTTTCTGGTTAGATTATTATTATTATTATTATATTCTGGTTAGAACTATCTAGACAGTTTTTGAAGCATTTCTTGCTTTAATTGACACTTGCAACAATTATAAACAAGATAGGAGCTTGGTTAAGTTTTGAACTAAATTTACTTTGTTGGGGTTACAAAAAAGATCATGGTTTGGGTTAAATACAACCCTTTTGCTACATGGAGTATATCTTCATTTTCTTGGTTACCAGGGTGATGTGGCCCATGAAGACTAATATATGGCTTTGTTGGGCTGAAATGGAGCGACAGTAACGCAGTGAAAATACATGGCAAAGGTGTTGCTTTGAAATGTTTTTGTGATCCATTACACACAAACTTAATCTGGCTGAAAATATGCTTCCAACAAAATGTAAAAGAAAATGCAGTGTAGTTATATAGGAATGTAACTTGATGGAGACAGAGTGGTTTAGTCCACAGAATCCGATACTTAAAACCTAAATACTGTCTAAACAGCGCTATTTGCAAAAGGTTTGTAACATTATGAATAAAATCTTCTTTCACCTTGTGTGCATTTTTTCTTCCCACAACAATGCTCCTGTTATGCTATGGAAATTTAATGAAACTGTAACAAATATTGATTTATTACCATACAGCTTAAATATTTAACTGTCGATGCCTGTTTTTTAATCAGTTATATCACTCAAACCTAATGGAGACTAAAAATGACAACCTATCTTCACATACAACCTGCCTATTACTTAGCCTTTTTTGTACGTCCAGTAAACACACTCATCCTTGTTCTCTTATGGGAATTTTTCTCATCTGTCTAAGGCCGTGTACACATTGTTGTGATTTTTGCAGGTAAGGTGCTAGCTCAGCTGCATATTGTACTGATAATGAAAAGCAGTTTTGTTATCACAGTGACTCAGTGCTTCTATCAGTAAACTGTGGTGGCTACAACTCTTAAACATTTAGAAAAATCCCACAACACAGCCAGTGTGCTTCCCATCACAGAAACATTCACTACCACCCTTTCTACATCTACTTCCTCCATTTTCAGTCCGTTTGTTGTTGCTGTCAGCTGTGTACAAATTGTCAACCCCCACTTCCTCTTTTTTCATGTTATTTAGTCAGTCACTGTCATGAATGCTTTTATAAGATGTTGAACTGAGCAGCTTAAAAAGACGCCAGGCGTAGCACTTTTTCCAAAGCGACTCCTTTCTGTCTGCCTCGCGGCCGCTCCCCGCACCCTTTAAAGTGGAAAAGCAGTTTGTAAAAAGCAGAAGAGTGTGAACATGGCTTACAGTGGTGATCACACCAGAGGCTTTGAAAATGCAAGGCATAGCTTTCCTGGAGTGTTCTCTGGCAGGCAGGAAGGCTGCTGAGCATTTTGTTCTAGCATAACCCAGTTCTAGCTCTGTGTCTTGTGCGTTCACGTCTCTTTAGTCTCAGTCATAACTCCGATCCAGACTACTGAAGCATTTTAGGCAACAGTGATAGAAATCTTCACTCTGGTCACCCTGCATGACTTCAAGCCTGCCTGTACTTACTTTCACTGGGGCTCAGCCGCACAGTGAGAATGCAAATACAGATGCTTCCATATTTGTATTTGTTGCAGTTTGTCTAGTCAGGTGTATTTGTTTTAATGAGAATGTGGGGTGAACTGCAGGGCTGGAGTAGCGCTCCATCCTTTAATTTGTCAAGTGCTTGCTCACACATTCAACGTGCCATCAAGTCCGTGTTTCCCCAAATATAACTTGATGCTGAGTGTCTCATCCAATCTTCCATCTACTCTTGTTCTCTGCAGATTCAGCTGCGCTATCAGTTCTGACCCCAGCGAGCACTGAAGCCAAGTTACTCGCCAATCATGTGTATCAGTAAAATGCACATTTTGCTGAAGTTATAACTGCAGATACCATATGTTCATTGACAGCAATTTCTTGAGCTGTACTTTATCACGTAAAGCTTGTACCATATATTCCTCGATGTTTCCCTCTTTTCCTCCCCCCCACATCCCACTGTTAAACTGTAAGATAGATCATTAGCTTTAAATGGACTTCAATCCGCTCATTATATGTCCCATTTACCTTCACTGCATAACGCTCTAGTTTTCATAACGAGACTGAAAAGGGGGAGTCGGGAAGAAGGAATGCACACGTGGGAAGATCGAGGCAGAATGGGAACAAGAAACAGAAAAGTGTACATGTGAAAAAGGGTCATATTTAACATATCTTAATTAAAAATTTCATTATAATGACTATGCTGTAGTTCGTCAGTGTAATAAAGAGGTCAATGCAATGTCTGCGGGTGTGTGGGAAGGTTGCACTTTATTTATGTCACTGAATGTTCTTAATGTATTCATACAGTTACACTAACAGTGCTGCATGTGGGGTGTCACTTCCTCTATGCTATAGGCTTGTTGTTGATGTGTGTGTAGCACTTTTGGACAGCTTTTTTCAACGTGTTAATAGGTTTTTGCTTGTTTATGTGGGTGTATTGTGTCTACATGCTTTGGTGATTGTGTGTGTTGCTTGTTTTCAGTGTTGAAATATTGCTAAGTTGTGACAATGTTGTTTGTGGTGACACCGATGACATCAAGGTCAACTAAAGCAACGTGGATGCATTATGCGCCATTTAACAGCAATAATTTGTTTTAATTTGCTTTCTGTCACTCCGCAAGTCTGCTAATGATGTGAAATCTGTTAAGCCTGACGAAAAATAAAAGAGCCGCGTTGAATTTATAACACCAATAACTGCAGTGTTTATTTTCCTCTGTCTTCACTTTAGGCCTTCACCACAGGGTTCTTCGCCTTACTTATCTGCACTGACCCGTACATTGACCCAGTGTTCTCAGCCGTCCTCCTTCTCTCTGTATCTTGTCACCCCCACCTAACCACACACTTCCCTGCATCACATATCAGTTTGCTTCAACTAATCTTACTCTTTTTAGCTCTCTCACTCCTCAGAATGCCTCCTCCTCCCCTCATCTCCTTTGATCCCTCAGCATGTACAGGGTCCTATTTCCTCTACTAAAAATATTGCTTCATGCTCAACCAGTCTTTTGTCTCTTGCTGTCCAGCAACCTCATCCCTCCGTGTGAAGTAATTTAATATCGCACTGTTTCTGAACCTGTATTTTCTGTCTGCCACCTTTTTTCTGTTTTTCCTTCTTCAAAGAGTGCTGTTTGGAATGACACAATGAGGGCAGAGATAGACTACGGGTAAAAAAATCAGAGAAGGAAGAAATCACATTTGGCAACCAACAGATATGAGTGGAAGATCATGAACTGGTGGATCCCCTTTGACTCTAAATTGAAGTTTTAGGTTATTGTGAATATGACCAAACTGAAAGAATGGCACAAGTGGAAGCAGATAGTCTTGATTCAGAACAACTCGAGGAGCTAAATTTCCACTTTAGAAGCTAAATTGCAGTCAAGTGACAAGAATATTGTCATCACCTGGGACTCTATTAAAACACCTGTAAGTGATTTTTAAAAGAGGAATCCATTGATTGTGCTACTTGAGCAAATGCATGATTGAACAAGATAAATGCAAATTTCTCACATTCAAAATTCATCATAGCTGTCATGTGGTGTTATCACCCTACTCAAATATTGTCTTGTCAAATTTATTGCTTCTTTTCAAATACACAGATTATGTTACTGTTTTGGGTAAAAATCTGTTGCCAGATTAATGCTTTAAACTTCTCCATATATTTGACTTCTCAAAATCAAGTAAAAGTGATTATGCATTCTTATTTTGCTGTATCTCATTATCTACTGCTGTTAAAACGCAGGAGCCAGTTTGATTTAATCTCTTCTTCTACACTAATTTCCATCCCTTCTTCCTGAACTCCTTCCCTCTGTCAGCCTCTTCTGTCCTCTTCTTCCTTTCTCTCTGACTGTCCTCTTCATCACCAACTACCCCAGCCCTGCTTCCTCCGCTATTTGTCCTGTTTAGTGTCTAATCTCCATGTCTTTCCTTTCCACTTTCTCTGTCCAGTCAGTTATATATCTTCATTCATCTCTACCCCTTTCTCTTGTACAGGACTTCTATTCATCTTGGTTTCCATCTATGCCTTCTCACTTCTTTAACCCACATCATTTCTCTCTGCCTCCATTTCCCTTCCTTCTTTTGTGTTTGTGTTTTCTTCTCTGGCCAAAAGCTCCTTCAGCTTGATCAACTCTGACAACGCTCATACAAGGTTAAAAGGTTAGTAATGAAAAAAAAGTCATATACTCTTGAGAGGCACTCAAAACACATTTCAGGAGGGAGACATGCACAAGTACACACTTTTAGCTGGTGTAACCCAATATAACGCAGTTAAAGTCTGTTGCAGTCTGAGCTGCTGATACTGGAAGCAGTGTTAGATTAGACCAAGATAAGTAAGCCTGTGATGTGCAAGTGGCCATGGCAAAATTGGCAGATCATGGTGGTGTCCAGGGAACAGAAATGTACCTTGTTACTCGCCAAGGTTTCTGTGCCCGGGGCAACTTATATTTATCCCCAGCGGACACAATCATCATCCCATGTAGGCAACTGTGGCAAAACGAACCCACTGTCTTACAATAACATGGATGAGACCAAAAATACTTCAAAAACACAAGTGACAGAAATAGTTGTGAACAGTCTTTGTGGATTTCGGCAGAAACCCCTTTCATGATAGAACATCACTGTCAGCACAGAGCAAGGTGGGTTAATTCTCTAAATAGGAGAAAAACAGAAAACTACCTAATGAAGGATATGAAATTGGCCCTTTTATCCAACAATTTAAGCACCGTTCACCTAACCTGCACTACATGTGTTCACTGCATGTATCAGTGGAAGAATCCACTTGGTAATTGCCTGACCCTTGTGCACTGTAGCCTGGAGGCCCTTTTGTTGCTTCTATCAGGCCTGTCAGACTGCCAATCACCAGCACAGTGCAGTGAGCCGATTACAAGCCATGAACATGCTGTACCACAGAACTGAGTAGTTACTTAACTCAGCAGCTTAAAGTTTTCAGATGGCAACACACTTTTTCATTTACTTCTGGTGTCACTATCTTAGTAATTATTTACAACAACATACACTTCATAAATAATCCACTGAAGCTAAATAATTAACAACAAGGGAAACTTGTTAACTAGTATGTCAGACTGCTTATTCGACAAACACCCATACAAATGCATTCTCACAAAAGTATTTAGTGCACTTACTTTAGGTCCTGGAAGGGTTCTGCCCTTACATGTGAAGTCTCTACAGAATGGCTAAACACAACCCCTTCGTTCCCTGTAGAGATGAAGAAGAGCAGATCAGAGGAAAAACAGAAATCGCAGAAACCTTTAGTGTTGAACACAGCACAACCTTGCATCATTCTTTTCTCGGTGCTGTGGCAGACACTTAAACTGTATGACACAGTGCTCAGATCTCCTGTGTGTCGTAGAAAGTATGTTCAAATACAACAACATTTCCAGTAAAAGCTCTCTATCAAAGTAAGGAGTAGTTTGAAAATGTGAAGGATCGGAGGGGTAAGTGGTGCATTTAGCTTCAGCTTTGGAGACAAGAGTTTGTGTTCTGTTTTGCACTGTATAGTCAGTGTAGACTTTGGTGTTTTAAACATTTGATCAAAGCGTGGCATTTCCCCAAACTTCACAAAGTCATTTAAAGTAGTTAATCATACAATAACCTTTATTTTTACGGTGATAAAAATGTCACATAGACAGCACTACTTTCCTCCACACAGAAATATCTTCCTAATGCAGAACAGTTCCATGCAGTATGAACAAAATTGATGAAGGAAAAAGGTTGGCTCTGATTTAATGCGGTGTTTAACCCCCCATGTCCAGCAGCCACCTCTGCAGCTGTGAACAGATGCTTGGTCGTGACTCTTGCTGAGACTGTAGAAGGCATGCTGAAAACTCAGCACTGTTGCAAATTTAATACTGCATTAGCACCTATATGGAGGCCCACAGATAGCAGGGAGGTTCTGAAGGTGAGAACCACATCTCCAAAAAAGATGCAGCTAAACCTCCAAAGGACCTAACTAGGAGGCTATTGTTGCATTTTTCTGTTCAGTCTCATTTTTGGGTTTATTTCAATGCCAACTGGACATTGCACAAATATGTATGTTTCTGCAACTTCCAACAGAAGTGAAGGGAAAGGCAAACGGTGCCCAGTTCTTTCAGCAAATGTCAGGTGGGCCTTGTTGTATGTTGCTTTGTGTGATTGCAATGGTGTTTATCACCTTGTCACCCAAAGGCCATGTTTGTCCCAGCTTCTGACTTTGTTGATTTTAGGTTCATTGCCACGCTATGTTTACAACTGTTGTACACTCTCCTGAGCATTCTGCTGTGTACATGAAAGGTTTATGAGCTTGTCGTAGCCTTTTGGGTGGCCCCTGTCCTTGTACACGAAACACACATAGTGTTTTTAAAGCAGAGCCATTGCATTTCAATCCATACCAATTTCCACTAGGGTTGTTTGTTTTTTTTTTAAGTTTCACACATGGAAATCTAGAATGAATCTGCTCGTATCACACCTAACTAGCTGCCGTGGCTTTAGCTTGCAGTGGCTGATTCATTACCCATGTGCCTCCTGTTACTGCAGAGGGCAGCAACGTGTGGAAATGTTTTCAGCTTAGATTTAAAAAATATATATCAGTCCACAATCCTAAATGATAAACAATGGCATAGCATGACTCCAGCAGACCCCAGTACACGAGCTGAATGGATGTGTGCATATTTGCATTCTTTCTGCTTCTCACACTCTCCTCTCTCACCTCCATCAAACAGTAAATGACAGCAACAATCACCTCTAGACCTCCACCTCGTCACCCCGCCCTCCATCCTGTGCAACCTCATTCCTTCAGAGTGCCTCTAATGGACAAATCTCCCATATTACCCAGGCCAGCATGTGTGTGTTTGGGTGTGTGTGTTGTGAGTTTGTGTCGTTCACCTTGAGAGTTGATTTTGTTGATTTGCTGGTTTGCATGAATGCATATTTAGTATATTTCTGCAAAATCAAATAACATAACTACTGACATATTCGAGTGCACAAGCAGGGATGGCCTCATATGAGCATTGGCTAAACCTTTTTATCATTCAATTGATTTTCTCACTTCCACTTTGCAAATGAAAATGAGAAAACATATAATGCAGTGCAAGGGCATCTTTTCGCTCTCATTTTTTAGTTTTTTTGCTTCATTTTATTTAAAAGACTTTTGTCTGTTTTTTTATCCCTTGCAATTATAGTCACATGGCTCAGACTATTCATTCGCCTTTCTCTTCACCTATTTTATGTCTGTTTTGTATTACTGTACTGGCTTTTATCTTACTTTTTTCAATTCAGGAAAAAAAGCCACCCACACACACACACACACACACACACACACACACACACACACACACACACACACACACACACACACACACACACACACACACACACACACACACACACACACACACACACACACACACACACACACACACACACAACCTACTTTGCTTGCTGACCTGCATCTTGTTTGGCTACACTCATCAAGAGCACTCTCTTTAACAGCTTACGGTGTGTGTAGGTATTGTATGCATGTGTGTGAGTGTGTGAGTGTGTCCTCATGTAACCTTGTTACTCAACAAAAATTAGTCTGAGCCTGCTATTTGTCTACTACTGTATCTGTCTCTTCATAAACCATGAAAAATAATTGCATCATTTTCTCAAGGATGTGGAAATGAGTGTGAAAGTCTGTCAGTCCTGTGACTTCCAGTGATCTATACTTTATTTATACAGCATGTAGAAGGATTTATTTTCATTTGCAGTTTCACTACAATATACTGTTTTGGTGATATTATATGTTAACACCAAGTCAGACAACAAATCACAATGATGTTGTTATTGTGACTACATATCAGATATGTGGATTCAGGTTAGGGGAGCTTTCATAGTGTTTATGGTGATATATAAACAGCATGAATTAATAATAATAGGCATCATCCCTCCACCACCCAGTCCCCCCCCCCCAAAAAAAAAAAAAAAAAAAAACTAAATAAATATAGATATGTTAGTCATTTTGTGTAAAGTCTGTGTTACACTCCCTACCTGTTACTTTGAGTTTCTCAGTACCGATGCTGATCTCTTCTTCGTCTGCAGAGAACAGAACTCTCTCCCCGTCAGAGCTCCTCACCTCAAACCTCTGACACTGGGCCTCCACCATTTCTGAACCTGAGACAGTGTGAGAGAAAGAGGGTCCCAGGGTTAAGAATTTTCAGCAAAAGAACATTCACAGCACATAAAAGTTACCATCTGGCCGATGTTTTTATCCAAAGCCCCTTATCGAACCATTAGTGCATGAAGGCTCAGCTTGAATGACCACAGAGGGATCTGAACTCTGAACCAGAGCATCTCTATTTTGTCTTGCTGTGACAGTAGTACAATTTCAGTCGAGATATCACGAGCTGTTTGCCAGAGCATAGTCTGGCAACTCTCACAAACCAGGCTGTTTGGATATGTTATCAGGGTAAACATACAAAAAAAAGAAAAGAAAAAAGGAAATTTCATCTGTGGTACAATGTCCCACTTAGTCTGGGGAGGCGACATAATCTTTTGTGTTATTACTTTCTCTCAGAGAAACATCCATCCATCATCTATACAGCGCTTAATCCTCATTAAGGTCACAGAAGGGGTTGAGTCTATCCCAGCTGACTCAGGGTGAAGGCAGGGGACACCCTGGACAGATCACAGTCTATGACTGTGAGCACAGGAAGGTCATCATGGACTTTGTCTACTGGTGTGAGCAGAACCACCTCCAGATGAACGCCAGCAAGACAAAGGAGATGGTGATCGATTTCCACAGGAAACCCTCATACACTCCACCGCTGAACATCCAGGGACTTGACATTGAGAGAGTGAGGACCTACAAGTACCTGGGTGTTCACCTAAATAACACTGACTCTTTGTATAAGAAGGGTCAGTGTCGTCTATACCTGCTGAGGAGACTCGCATCGTTTGGTGTGAGCAGGCCACTGCTGAAGACCTTCTATGACACTGTGGTGGCATCCATGGTCTCCTATGCAGTGGTGTGCTGGGGAGGGGGGTGCTCTGAGCGTGATAAGAACAGACTAAACAGACTGATAAAAAGAGCAGCTCAGTCTGTGGCTGCCCCCTGAACTCCATGGAGGTGATGGGAGAGAGGAGGGCTCTGGCCAAACTGTCTTCTATCATCAGAAACTCCTCCCACCCTCTGCATCAGACTGTGAACTCCTTAAGACGCGCCTTCAGCAACAGACTGGTACACCCTAGGTGTAAGAAGGAACATTTATTCCAGCATGTGTTAGATTGTACAATGCCGCACTATAAACTCCAGCGTGTACTGTTTACTGCTGCGCTTTTTTCTTCCCCCATTTTAGACACGCATCTACCTACTTATGTGCAATAACTGAGACCTCATCAGTGCAATAACTGATACCTCATCCTCTTGTATATAATCTTCTACATGATATTTATTAAAAAAAATCATCTGTATATAATGTTTTTTCTGCAATTTTTGCACTGTGTTTCTTTTTCTTATCTATTCCTGCACTGCCTTTATACTTTTTCTTTGGAGCTGCTGTAACGGTGAACTTTCCTCACTGTGGGATCAATAAAGTTTATCCTTATCACAGGGTGACATATAGGGACACACTTACATTCACACCTATGGACAATTTAGAATCATCAATTAACCTCAGCATGTTTTTGGACTGTGGGAGGAAGCCGGAGAACCCGGAGAAAACCCACACATGCACAGGGAGAACATGCAGACTCCAAGCAGAAAGATCCCAGGATGGTGGGGACGCAAGTCAGGGATCATCTAGCTATAAGGTGAAAGTGCTAACCACCAATCCACTGTGCAGCACAATCAGAGAAACAGATAAACATAAAAATTTCTGAGATAACATGTTAATCACAGATATTGGGAGAAAGTGACTTTCAATGATACAAACAAATTGCAGATTGTTTATTCCTAGATTACATGTTAAACATAGAAGTCAACTAACGTGTTCATATGCAGTGTGCATGTCCCCACATCACCCCAGGAAAGATTCAGAGATGAAACAAACAAACCAAATCAGACATAGGTGCCTTGTGTTTGGAGTTTAAACTGTCCTTGTTCAACTTCAAAATTATAACTCGCACCTTAAATTGCATTTCCCTTTATGATTTTGCCTTGAGGACAAAAATGTTCTTTGAAGAAAATGTAGGGTGTGACAAAGCAAATTTAGGAGACAAGGTTCTGGGCCACTTGACACAGTTTCTACTTTGTATAAAAGTTCTCCTTTTGAATAAACATTAAGGAAGTTTTATTTTTTATTTTTTTTATTGCCAAGTCTATTAGTCCATCAGTCTATCAGAATCTCTGAAGAAACAGTTCTCACAGCTCATCAGGACAAAAATAACCACAAATTAACTACTATTATAGTGACATGATATAAGCAGCATTACTGTAATTTATTAGGAGACGGAAGATAAGAAGATGACATGTTTTAGCAAATGTATTACCTATCAATTGCCCTCCTCCACTGCACACACACTAATCATCCAACTTAATGTTATTCTCATTTACACATGGAGGATAAATGAACACAGATGTGAACTATGTATGCCAAAAAAAAACCCCACAAAAAACTCAACTAGATTTGTTTCCACTGTCATTTTCTAGGAGTTATCACTTATCTAAAGCAAACTGTACACTTCAGCATCAGATAGTAGGTAGGTAATAACTGGTGCGGCAGACATAATGTTGATACTATTACATGTAACTGAAAGTCTCAGTAGATTTGTTGCAGGTAGCTTTATTAAAGAAAATGCGAGCATTGCTGTCTGTAAAGTTCATAAACCTACAAAGCTGACAAATTAACCACAGTGGTCACGTCGTTTGTCCTTGTTCCCTTCATTTTCTGCTTTGGACTGTGCTGTGCTGCCACTCCATCCCTTCTAAACCCATGAAGAAATGTCTCTCTCCCCCTTTCTTCCTATCTCCTCTGTTCACTGCCTGGGCTCCCAGGCTATTACAAGTGTCAATTAGAAATCCAAAATGCCTTGTCAGTCATAATCAAACTTTATTAGCAGCCATCAATCTGGGATTAAGCTCTTTTTCCCATCTCTCTCTCCTTCACTGTCTTTATCCTGTCCAACTCTATCTCCTTAAGCCTCTCACTCCTCCACTGACTGTGGGAAAAGCAATCGAGATTTGTGTTGGCAAAAGCTCACCCTACAGCACGGTGTGTGAGTGTGTGTGTGTGTGTGTGTGTGTGTGTGTGTGTGTGTGTGTGTGTGTGTGTGTGTGTGTGTGTGTGTGTGTGTGTGTGTGTGTGCACGTGCTACAATATATGCAGACTTACAGATACAAGGGTGCGGGGGGGTTGGAGTGGGTGACAGAGTTGGGAGAGGTATGGTGAGAGAGGAATCAAAGAATGAAAAAAGAGGGTTTAAGTTTGAGAAGCAGAGATGAAGAGAAAATGGAGCTGGTTTAAATTGGAGATGTGCTGTGCTAGTTGCTGTCTCAGGCATCCAGCTAGTTCTCTTTGGCTGCTCAGCTCTTGTCCTATAATACAGCTTGAAGTGCAGATTTCCAACATGGGCGCAGGTCAGCATATTTCCACAAGATTTGTGTTTTATTCCCAAAATATGTCTTTCCTTCACTTCTCAGCATGGGTGTATCAAAGATTCTAAACCTGCAGGAGATGGGCAACTTCAGCTACAGCGAGAACTTTGCGAAACTAAGGGAAGTTGAAGAAAAGTGCTCATGAGCCTGATATCTTTTAAATGTACTGTAAAGTTGTATCAATTGAGACAATCTGCAGATATAAGCATTCATAATTTAAGTTACTGACAGGAAGAAACTACTAATACTTAATGGCCAATGTCAGACTTTCTTCAAAATAAGTAAATCGGGAGAGACTGATAGAGAGAATCGTAAAGAGTGGGTATGTTTTAGTATTTGACATCATGTGCAAAGTAAAGGAAAGTGATGTTAGAGGAATTCAGGGGGTAGTCACATGAGCTGTGCACGAAAATCCCAAATGGAGTCTAGACCATGGTGGTGGTGAAGGAGTGATGGATGAGATGTGATGCAGGACTTCTGATGACCATGGAAAGACCGGCTGACTGAACCAAAGTGACATTACCTCAACCGACAACTGACAGCAACTGAGAAAGGAGCAGTGTTTGACAGTAGGTTTGCAGAGGTTGCATCCAAATCTGATTGGTTTAAGTGAAAAACTGTAGACTCTATCAGCTGGTGGAGATGGAAGCGGGAAAATTAAAATACAGAGGGAAATACTGTAAATATACTAAGTTCCTTATTGAACTTTCACTAAGATGCATTACAAACGTATGAAAGACTATCTTACAATGATCTAGTCTTTAGCTATGACATGTGTCGACATTATAACTTAAGCTGCCTTCTCTGTCAGGGACGTAATAAGTGGTGTCGGTGGCTTTACAGTTTTTCTCAGCTGCTTTGGTACATTTCTCGAATCACTCTCGACATTTGCAAAACAGTAAGTGCATTTCTCAAAACAATTCGTACAAATAGCAAAACACCATGGATTAACTGCAAAAGCCAGTCTCTTGCTCAAAATCCTTAGTTCATCTCTCAAAAGTAAGTATCTGTGTCAATGAACATGTCAGTGTCATCAGAATGACAAGTCCTTGTGTCATTGTGTGGATAAGACGGTCTGACTGATTAGTCATGTTGTCATTATAACAGTGGACTCTGGAGGGATGTTCTGATGTAAACTATGGCTAAAGTTTTGATGACAATTATTGTAAATTGTAAGTTACACCTTGGTGCATGTGAGATTGATTTCCAGAGACTGGACAAGATTCACATTTACGCTTTACGTGTTTGTATTGTAATTTGTTGACAGACCACGTCATTGTGATACAGAAAGGAAAACAGCGCTGCATAACACAACCCCCCCCCCAAAAAAAGTAGAAATGTGAACATAGGACAGTCTCCTGAGGAAAAACTGTACATGCAGTGCTGTAGGAATTCCAGTGCAGTCTTCCTACACCTCCTGATGTTCCTGTCTGTTGGGCCACAAATTCTCATTCACATCACAAATATCTTCTCTTGCGAAAACCCCAACCCTTCACACATTTCCCGATGTTAGAAAAGTCAAGATTCACCTGGGAGCAATTTACCAATTCAGGATAGATTTATACAAAAAGTCTGAAGGAAATGTATAGAAATATCCTTGACATACTATGACAACTTCTTCAACCATTTTGCATGTAAAGACTTACATACATTTTGATGAACATGACATAAGCAATTGATAATGTAGGAAACAGCAGAGAATTGTACATAATCATTTGCATGGATGTACCAAAGCATTTGCAACTTGTTCAAAGAAATGAGAAACTACTTTTTTGATGTGCACAAGTGACACAATGATGTGAAGATTGAACAAGTAGTTTTGAGAATTTCAATTGTGATCTGAGAAATGTACCAAAGCGACTGAGAAAAACTGTAATGCTAAACTGAAATAAATGTGGGAAGAAAAGCGAACTGTGCCATGAAACAAAGCTGCAAACACTGCAGTCACATGGTCGCTCAGAGAAGTGGCAGACTGACAGAGTGGAGTGATTGGTAGCGGAAGCATCCCTACTGAGCAGTCTCACTTAATGCACACGAACGCCGATGTCGAGTAGCAATGGAAAACGAAACAGTGGATGTGTTCACGTTTTCCAGCTGTGATTTTTCTAATTATAATCAAATATATCAGTCAGTAATCCTCTACATTGTGAAATGGAATAATGATTTATTAAAGCTGTAGTCTCTGCATCAATCCCAATAAAATCAAGTCACTTTGTCACGAAATACCCACACTGCATCTGCACAAATCTCAGATATGGTGTTTGCTGCTATAATGTCACATATTAAAACTATTAAAAAATTAAACCACCACCTAAACTAACCAAATTTTATTCCCTTTTCAACAAGAAAATCAATGTACTGTGTTTGGTTTCTTTGAAATTGTAGCTTAAGGCCTTAGGTAACAAACAAAAAGCACTGACAGAGTAAACATTTAGTTGCTGACAACACGAGGAGTGGCAACTCCTGATGTTCTGTTGTTCATCTTGTTAGTGATCTGCAGGTAGCTCATGTTAAATCTGTGAAAATTAAGTGCTTTTGGAGAATTCATTTGCTCCGGCAAATGTTTCTCCCACTGATAAAACTGAAGTAATCTGCTGTCACCAATAACAGCAGGACTCCTTGTTAGGCACGCGTATTAATTGATGTACTGATTTAAATAATCACTTCCTGACAGGATCTGCTCTGTTAAGAATACATCACTGATGGTTAGAGAGGCGCCAGAAAATGACATGGTGGGAAAAAAAGAAGCAGCACACGTGAAGTCCTGAGTCAGAACATCTCAAGCATGTGACTTTGGCTTCCATTTGCTGATGCCACAGATATCACCCGCATTTTTAAACATGTTGCTTCCATCGGTGGATTTATTACTGCTATCAATCACACATTGGGATTAAATTGTGATGATGAATGTGTTCTTAATTCATCTTTGCCTACTCATACCTGCCTGATGTCACAGGTTAATTTCTGGTTGTCATGGTGGGCACAAACCCCCTGTATAATGTACATTCCTACTCAAAAATACAATAGTCGCTCTTGTAGAAGCTAAAAAAGCAGTTGATTTCCAGGTGCCTAAAATGTCTTTATCTTTAATAATTATTTGCACTCATACTTCAGTATGACAGGGTGTTATTTTCTCCTTTGGTTATGTTATGAGAAGGTTACGCAACAAGTCACACAATCTGCTTTGATCTGAAGTGAGAAGAAAAAAGTGACGTTTTTATGTATGGGCAGAATCAAACCTTATCTCAGTGTTACAGCACCAATATCTACATAGAACTGCTCTTCTTCGAGCAGTTTCAACATTCAGTGAAAAGTACACTATTATGATGTTACTGCCCTGTGCTGCTGCGCTCCTCAGCCTCTGTTTAATCTGTATTGTGTTCAGCTGTAAGCCTGTCCTGCACTCTTGTCTGCCCCGCCTCTGTGTTTTTGCCCCTCCTACAATCTCCGGAGCTGAAGTTGGATTGGTCCAGGATAGACTGCCGCCTCCAGTCGTGGTGCCAGGTGGAGTTCAAAAAGATCGTTCATGCGGCATTCGGGGCGGTTCTGCTCGGAAGAATTTGAGCTTTCTGGTGTATTCTGTATAAACCTGTGATAGTGGTTGATCTATGAGTGGGGTTAAAACACTAGCAAGGCAACTTAAGCTTGTGAAGAAATAGAATAATGTACTCTTTTTTAGTTTTCAGTTAGGATTGCTACTGCATTGTATTTCTGGTTGAGAGTTTTCCTGTGTATTGATTATTTGTTCTTTTTGTTCTTTCAGTTTTGTAGTATCAGCTTCAGAGTTAAGCTCACTTTCAGTTATGTTTTTTTTCCTTTTTTTCAGTAGCACCCATTTGCTTTCTAACCCACTCACTATCTATATTGTCGTAGCCATACCCCTTTCAAAATAAATCCCCGCCTGTCACTCTGAAACTCAGCATTTTTTCGCTTTCATTTTGTTACCGTCTGGCTACACTAGACAGCCGAGTTCTAACAAGTGGGGGTTCGTCCGGGATTTGAACCCGGGAACTCTTCGCAAGATTCTTACTTGACTTATGAATGCTAATAGTTGTAATTTTTAAGTCCCTGTCTCCACCTGGAGGGCACTCAGTAAGGCCCAAACATTTGCAATTTGATGTGCATGGTGTTTACCTAAAGCTGCATTAAAAGACTTTGACATTAACAATGGGTGGGTCATGTGACATCTAACTCACTTATTTAAATTAGTTGCGCCATCATTTCAATCTCATTTTCTCATTTCCTAAGGAGGGAATCTGTTTTTGTCATTTTGTTTTTCCATCTTATGCGAAAGAGTGCTAATAAAACCTTTGTATTCAACCTGCAATAGCACCAAATTGCAGACAAAGACAAATTTGGTGACTGAAGAAATGAAGGATTTAGGAGAAGCAACTACACAATTGTTATTGGCATCGGTATTGTGAACGTTTTTAGTGAAGTTGAAACCTGCAATGACTGCACTAATTCTACAAGCAGTAAGGATGGAAGACCAATGATTGTATTGATTTGCACTGTTGGCTTGTAAAAGCTCTCATGAAATAGAATGTTTAAGGGCACAGCAATGTCATTTTCCAAGCTGGTCGTGGAAAAATGCTTCTAATTTACTGTACATCTCCAGCTCACCCACCAGAGACAAGGCTTCCTAAACTAGACTTCCCTCCATAGCTGCATATGTATTTCTTGGTTTCTACCATCATTAGAGCCAATTAATTCTGCCTTCTTTCATCTCAACTTTCGATTCTGGCAAAAACAAGAGAAATTGTTTAATAATCTTTACATCTAGCAGAACTCTGAGTTCCCCAAACTGTATCCTGTAATTAATGAATAGAACACATTAAAGTGGGGCCTGTGTAACTTTTTTACAAGTGCACATTAAAGTATCGAGGCCATAATAAAGTTATATGAGTTTGCTCTCCTGGATTTTTAATTCAAGGCTTTAAATTAGGACTGCTAGCAATGAAGGGACATGACGCAAGAAGACTCTGTGAAAGGATTGGGGTATAAGTACAGTGAAGAGTGTGGCTAAGCCAAGTAAACACTCCATGCATGGATGATTTCCCCAAACAGGTCACGATGATTTTTTAAATTAAAATCAGCTCCAGTGCACTTTGTCATTAAGCTCCCTCCACCCTGAGCGTTGTTCCCCTCACATTCCTGGAGATGAGAGATCACAGAAGTCGGTTAACCAGTATGTGACATTCATGTAAATATTTGTACTCTACGTGTGTTTCTGGTCTTGCAAATAATTTTTTATTTTTTTTTTTGCCTACATCCCTGGCCATGCATATTTGCATATGTGAATGCTAATGCATTCTCCAGCCAAGAAACACTTCTAAAATTAGGCTGGCTCTGTCCTTTGGCTATGTAGAGAAAGTCGACCGTATTTTGTCTCATTTAAATCACTCTATAGTTTTCCTTAGGTCAAAATTCTGGCAATATGCTAAATGTAGCATTAAGGCTTTTAAGTAAAAAGATGAGGTTATATAACTCAAACTTTAGTGTCCTTGTTCTGTTAAAATGTGGATTTTATGGATGTTTTTAAGATTTTTCTGGCCGCTTTTAATGCTTGGCTGGGTCTGGCCCATTGGCTAAATCACTTTTCACATTTTATGAATTGGAGTAGAGCCTGGGATCTCCAGGCAGGGCCCCTTCAACAGCTACAAAGTCTAAAATGTTAGAGTGACTTCAGGTCTCTTCAGTGGGAGCATCAACAAAATCTACTTTCTACCGCAGCAGCTATAATAGTTGGCCCAAAAAGATTTGTCCAATAATATGAGGTGCAAGGGGATCTTTATTACTTTAACTTTAACTCTCAAAAAAATTATGTCTGGGACATAGTCCAACCTAGATGATACATGTACATGTACAGATACATAAACTGAGCACTGATGTGCTTTTTGGAGTATATATAAGTGTATACTGTCACACATGGTTATTGCAGTGATTAAGTACATGAAAACAGTGTTTACAAATAAGATGAAATCACATTCAATTAAACACTGTGACTATTTGATTACAGTGTCACAAACTGACATACACAGAGTGTAGTGGATAACTACAGGGTTTGTGCAGCTTCAAAGTCATTTATTAGGCTTTTAGGTAGATAAAACATAAATGATTTCACTAGGCAGATATGCTTACATGATTTGCTTTTATTCTAGTGACAAAACAGGTCTGTCAGTGGGATCAGTATTGCTCTAAATTTATACATAAACCCAACGTATGAGGCAGTGGTATCAACATTAGGCTATTCAGAGTTCCTTAAGAAGTCCTCATATATTCTTAAGGAATCTGTTCTGAACTGCTTATCCACTGCATTTATAAATAGAGAAAAAAGAGGAGGACAATGAATACAATACTTCAGTATTTAGTCTACAGTTTTAGACATGAATTGACAGCAGGTACAAGTTTCTGTGTGTCTCTGTTCCAACATCCATTATAGTTCATAGATTTTAAGATATGTTAGATTTTGGATCTCTCTGTCTGTAACAAACAAACATGCATATACAATCTAAAAGACCAGAATGTTTTCTGACACCAAATCTATCAATCAGACAGACTTAGAAACACATAATCTCTTTTTTTGCTTTCTTGAAAGTAAACTACAGTAAGGGTTGGTTTTAAAATTTGCGCCAACTTATCGCTAGCCCCAAACTCAGATTATATTGACATTAAGCCTCCTATTGGCTTAGCTCCAATGATCATCAACTTGCACGCAACCGTACAAACACACTCGCCAAATGAACTATCCTTCTAAGTGGTGTGACCACAAGCCAGATTTTTTATTCATGTATGCAAACTACTGAATGTGTATGTGCATATCTGAGTGTTTATTAACAAACACGTGAACAAAGAGTAATGAACCAGAGCTGAGAAAATGAGGGAACATGCTGTATCCTTTGTGCATTTTGCGGAGCAGCAAATTCCACGAGTACCTGGAATGCACAACATGAACAATGTGAATACTGGACAAAAAATAAATGTTTGTCCTTGTGTTTCACATTCGCAGCTAAAATGTACAAACAACACAAATTACCTGTCTGTGTCAGGTAAATAATTGTCCCTCTGACTGAATTGTATTCACTAAACGTCTTGATTAGTTATTCAAACATGGCACGACTTATCACTGGATTCAGATAAACATTCTGTTGAGTGAGTCAGGCTGATATGCTTGTCAGTTTCCCTCCTGTCTGAAATGTCAAATTTAATGAATATTCAAAAGCCCAGTGGGCCCTTTTGTGAGTTCTGTGTGGGGAATTTTTCCTAAGGGGGGATTTGTGCTAGCCACATTAGGAAACACATAGCACATGTGTATAAAAATATTTCATCAGATGCTGACCAAAACATTACGCCGTCATCTTGTTGGAAATAATGCTTGAGAAAACGATCGGGTACATTTAGTACCATGTTACCAAGTAAGCGTTCACGCATCTGACCAAGATAACAAGAACAATGGATTGATTCCATCACAACTAATAAAAAAAATGTTGCTCTGTCAGTGTCAAGAATTTCCAGAGACAAACATTTAACATGCATTGAACACCCTTTGCTCATTATGTTTCACTCCAACCAAAGGTATATTGTCAATCGTTTCAGCCAATAACAGTGAGCAACTTTAATGTACCCTACACAGGCCTTTAGTACTGGAGCTGTGACTCTGCTGAAAGATGAGACCTTCCCTGCTCATCATTTCTCTCCCACATGGTATAAGCTTGTACTCTTTGATACTGTCAGTGAAGGAGAAAAGAAGGCCCTCTGAAACAAATATGAAAGTCAAGCAAAGTCTTCTGGATACTATATTGGTTTGAGTTTTTAAAGAAACTGAGGTCTCTGTGGTTGGTTAAACCGAAGTCATTTGGTGTTTACTCTGCAGTCACATCACAAAAAGTCCTGATAAAAGGTAACTCAACCAGAATTACAATCAGCTCACAGAATATTGTTGAGAACTGGCAATTCTTTTTCATGTGGGAGGAGACAGGGGTTTGGCAGAAAACAAACGTCCCTTGCCTCAGTTACACCAAGGACATTGTGGTATTATATATTCTTTTGCTTGTTTATTTGTTTTTTAACAGTCCAGTTACATAAAATGAAAACCCACAAACTATAACATTTCTCTGGGGAATTGGGCAAAACATCCAGAATATTGTGCTGTACTTGTTGCAGTACAATATTTTATAAACACTTGTATTTATCATGCTTCTCTCTGGGACTCGTTTCATGCACCAACGATCACTTGATTATCCATACTGCAGTTCCCTCAAAGTGTCTTTGCTGGCATTTCCTACCGCGTAAGTCTTATCTGATTATGAATGTTAGTGCTCTTCAGTGGAGTAGTGTATCACATTATCTTTTTCACCTAATGACACTTCTGAATGCCAGAATATATCTGCTTTTCATTCACTTGAATTGAAATTTACCTTACTTTTAGATGATCGTGCATTCTATCTTCAATAAATGAGTTAAGATGTTTATTTTAGTTTCCATACTGTCATTTATAAACTGCTTACTCTTATCATGCATACACTTGAGGTATCAAAATAAAACATGCAAAACAGCATAAGAGCCTTGCAATAAATCCTACCATAATGAAGCTTGTAATGTTCAGTGATACTGACCGTGAAAACTGTAAAAGCACACTTTAGTTTGCAGTGCGTTGAACTGTGTAATATTCACAGTCGATTCTAACATTCTCCACCCTCAATATAATGCTTAATAAAAGCTTCAGGAATGAAAATACATGACACACACACACCATAAGAAGAAGAGCCATGACCTCATCCACTTAACAAACCTCTGTCCAAACGCAGAAGTACTGCAACACTGAAGTAAGCCACTCTGCAGTAGCTGTTTCAAGACTACTTCTGCTTGATTTTACATTGCCTTATTCAATTCTGAATATCTTTTCATGTTAGCATCACAGGGCCAAAGGTAAAAAAAAAAGGCAATTTCACAAGTAAACATGAATGCAAAACAATAAAACGGTACAATATTTTTTTCAGTTTTATTGTGATTGCCATAATATAAGTTAAGCAACAGTTACATTTTATATTCCCTGCTTTCTACACTTACTAACAGGTAATTGTGTGGCGCTAATGACGAACAATTTAAAATGACTAACAAGAACAAAATACAGAAATTTCATGAGTTTTGCATGGAAAATAGAGTGGGAGGACATGTAGTGTCCAAAATTTATGCAAAACTTATCCACATGTCTTTGTTTGTTTGGATTACTTTACAATTATAAGCATTATATGCCTGGAATGGCTGAAACCCACCTCTACTTTCCTCTACATGCTTTATATTCCTATAAAATTTAAGAGAATCTACTGAATATAAATGTGTCAAATTAGATTGCAAAATAACCATAGAATAATTGTCTGCTTACATCTTTAAAATGCGTGCAAGGTTGCACATTTTCCTGTATTTTTAAAAGGGCTTTGGTCAGCAGAAAAACATTGTTTGTTGGATCAGGATAACTAGAGCTGAAAGTCAGCCACTGTAACTTTGAAACAACGCGACACTGTTCGAGGAAAGAGAGGATAAAAGAAGGAGAGAAGGGGACAAAAGAGAAAGCAACTGCATCATTGTGGTCCTCTGAAAGTAAACAGCATGCCACATGACCATGATGCAACAGCAGGAAACAAGAGGGTCACCACATCATTTGAAGTGCTCCTACCAGTCAAAGAGAGAGACAAGGCCTCGCTTGTGCCATAGCACACCTTTAATCTCTTCAAGGTGTTTTTCAGACATCTTAAAACACACCGACAACGATAAACGAGGAAAGAGACGTGAAAAGGAGCAGAGGGATATGCCAGGGGGAATGGAAGAAGAAAAAAAAAAACTGCCCGCAAAGCACTTTCTAATTCAACTTTTGAATTTGCCACAGGTGGGAGGTGGACATTCATGCACTGAGGGACACAAATTATTTATTTTGAGTTGATTACAGTCATTAATATAGTGAGGGCGGAGAGAAAGAGACAGAGGGAGAGATAAATGAGTGCCATTTGTTATCTACATTAATCAACACGATCCATGGTGTCAGGGATGGGATGGAGGGAAGATGAAGTAGTGGATGAACTGATGAAAAGACATGCAAAGGTTGTATCTCAGCTATACATATTCCTGTGGAATTTAAAGCCGCAAATAAAACCAAACATCTAGTGTCAATCAGTCACACAGTTGATACTGCCAGCATACTTTCAGTGAAAACAGAGAATATTATTCAGTAAACAAAAATCTATTGAACTTAATTATTTTCACCTCTTAAACTCAGTTGAAGATCAACTGAAGATTATCCTTCAAAGCACAATCTTATATAAAATAACTGAAGTGACTAAAATCAATCTTGTATTGTGCATCTCATGCATACTTTTGTATGAAAATGTTGTCAGTATTTTTCATTACTTTCCTCATTTTAGTTTTGTTCTTCCTAGACAATGATGAACAATATTACTTTCAGAGTGCTCTGTGTATCAAGAATTCTGACAAATGTGTTGATGATTCTCAAAAAAAGACATGAGACATTAGACACATGAATTCGTATTTAAGTCAGCTGGGATGTGAAGAGAGAGCTGTGATTTTCAGAACTGAAGAACATTACATATTGAACATAAACTGAAAGGTCATTAAGCAAAAGCAAAGACAAGGTTTCACAAGCAGTTTGTCAAGCAAATTGGAGAACACCAATGCACACAGAGACAAGTAGAGATGACCTTCATGCTGCTCAGCTCCGCTATTACATGTAGCACAGGTTTTTGCAGGGCTCATTTTCAAATTGTGTCATCTTGAGTTCAAGTCTATGAATAATGCACTCAAGAAGCCTTTTCTTCTGAATTTAAAAGCTCATATGTATATTGGATTTTAGCCAACACTCATATGGGTTCGAGTGGGAAACAAAACGACAGCTTGTGTGAAATTGATAAACTTCACATTACATGTACTTCATGGTACACTAATATGAAATTACTACTGCAGAAAATTGGGAGAAATTGTTTCATTATTGTCATACTGCTGGATTGTAATATCAACCAGTTAAGCCTTGGATAAGACATGTGTGATGGAATGCTTAGTTGGCAACAATATTACAGATTCAAGCGTCTGTAATCGATATTTTTTATAATAACCATGTATCAAATGAGCTGGGATAGACTCCTGCACCCTGCAGACCTTGACTTGATAAAGTGGGTATAGGTAACAGATAGATGGAGGAACATTTGAAACACTTGAAAAATGTGATCAGAGTAACTTGTAGAAAAAAAAATACAATAAAAGTCCAACTATGCAGCTTGAGCTGTTTGCTAACAAGTTCAGCTTTAGAAAGTTATGATGATACATTAGCTAGACAAAGCATTCACCCTCCTACAGTTTGACCATCTTTTATTGCTTTTTTGTGACAATAATTGATAACAGACTATAAGTGATAACATATTTCTACAAAGTAATGCCAATTATTAAAAATAAGTGATTGCATAAGTATTCACCCCTTTAAAAGCCTTATTTGGTAGATGCACCTCTGGCTGCAATTACAGTATTAAACCTGTATGGATAGGTCTCAAACAGACTTGCACATCTGGACACTGGATTTTTTCTCAGTTTTTATTCCTTTTTTCAAAACTGTCAGGTATGCATGGGGACTGTGAGTGTGCAGCCTTTTCCAAATCCAGTAACACATTTTATCAACTGGACTGCAATCTGGGCTCTGACTTGATCACTCCAAAACATTCACCCTGTTGTCTTTAAACCATTTTTAGTTGTATACTTTAGGTCATTGTCTTACCAAGTGTCAGTTCTCTCGCAGATTGCATCAGGCTGTCCTCCAGCATTCCCCTATGCTTTTCTGCATTCATTTTACCCTCTACCTTTACAAGCTCTCCAGGGCCTGCTGCATCCCCACAAATTATGCTGCCACCACCATGCTTCAAAGTGGGGATGGTGCGTTTGTGATGATGTGCAAGGTTTAGTTGTCCACAAGCTGACTACAGAGTCTGCCTCCTGCCTTCTGGCAAACTCTAGTTTTAGAGTATATGAGTATATGAGCTTTTATCAACGTTATTTTTCTCTTTGCCATTCTCCTGTAAAGCTTCGACTGGTGCAAACCAGGGCAACAGTTCTTGTATGCTTGGTCTTGCCCATCTGTGCCACTGAAGCTTGTAACTCCTTCAGAGTGGTCATCGATGTCTCAGTGGCTGCCCTCGCTACCTCACTAGTCAGTTTCCTGCACAGCTTTTGAGGATGAACTGCTCTAGGTAAATTTCAGCATGTGCCACATTCTTTCCATTTCTTCATGATGGATTTAGCTGTACTCCAAGAGAATTCAGTTAGTTGAAACATTTCTTGTATCCAACACCTGACTTCTGCTTTTCAAAAACCTTTTCACAGAGTTGCCTGGAGTGTTCTTTTGTGTTCATGGTGTAATTATAGACTGGAGTATTGATTCACCAGTGATTTGAGCTTCCAGATACAGGTGTCTTTATACTGCAGTTATTTGAGACACATTCACTGCACTCAGATGATCTCCATTTCAGTAATTATATGACATCTAGCATCAACTGGCAGCACCTGTGTTAAATTTGGTGAGTCACTTGAAAGGCGGTTAATACTTCGATCATTTATTTGACATTTTATATTCTCATTCATTTGACATAACTTTGTAGAAATTCATTTTCACTGAGATGAAAGAGTTTCTGTTTATTTATTAATTTTTTTTGTAAATTCTTGTAAAAGAGAAACACATTATTTGACCATGATTTAATGTTGAAAAGCAATAAAAGTGGACTACTACTACTTCTCACTACTTCAGGTTCCAGTGCTGTCTGACAGTTATCACAAAACAAAGATTGGTGTACAAGCTGGTGTACAAAAACAGTGTGTACAAGTGTACAACATGGCACTAATTCCACTCCATGTACTATGCTCTTGTGACACAAGACCTATCCCATACATCTTATTATATCACTTAGTTTAAGAGAAAAAAAATCCTAAAAAACATGCATGTAAGACAATCTGGAGTTATTTCCCTTGTTGAAAAAGTTGAAGAACTAATGGCCTAGACTATATCAGCTCTTTACGGCTTTTTAGTGACTTACATGCCTCTGTGAACATAATTACATTAATATCCTGGAGTCATGGCAAATACTAGCTGCAGGAGATAATAATCTTTCATTCAAATATGACTTAGTGAGCCTTAACTGAGACATTTTATTAATTGACCTTTTACATTTGCAATAAAGTCCTACTGCCAACTTAGAGTACCTGCTTTCAGGCAACTTACAGTAAATGGCTTCTGCATGGCATACAGTAGATATCTGACTTAACTTTCTACAGAATGTTTCTTGTACTCCTTTATTACTCAGCAACTTACAATTACCAAGATTTACATATGTTAACATATTCCACCATTTGTACTTATTGAAACTCCCGCTGCATAACAGAACCAGCCTGGTGCCTAAAATGTAAAGGTAACATGTCAATAATGCCTAAAGGGGTGAAGTGATGTTCACAATGGAATGCAAGTCTAGAAAGAAGCGTGGGCATTCAGTCATTTTATCTAAAAGAGCACAGTTATAAATGTTTGGTTTACAAACATGCTGAAAGGAACACTGAGTCATTGTTCTGACCTTGTGGCAGATTTTTCATCCATGGTGCACTTTGCATTACATCTTGTTTTTCAAACAATGCAGAAGAGGAAGCTGCTATTCAGTATTAGGAATGTGTCCTTCACAAGAGATATTTTGTCAGTTTGCACCAATGTTGGTTGTAAGCTTCTGTTTAGATGAACAAGTTCGAGCACAGCAGAACATATATGGAAAATACCCACTATGATGACAATATTGACTTGCCACTGGACCACGGTGGAACACACACTTTGTAGTTAAACGGCCACAAATTTGTGAAACTGAACTGACAGTAATTACATTATTCAAAAATGCTTCTCTGTTCCTGACAGTTATTTTGTGTAGCTCTAAAGTTGCATGGTAAGAAATACTGACGGTATATTGTTGCTTTGTGTCAAACAATAAAAGGGCATTTTCTGCTATCCCTGCAATTATTGCATTCCAAGCTCATAAACATATAAAGTTTTCCTTAGTGTCTGAAGGCAAGAGTCTTATTTGACTTGTGTCACCAGGCAGCATTTTTGTGTTTTTTATTGTCCTATTATTAAACACACGCAAAAAACAGAAGGTTATTGTTCACGGTTGTATAACTCCCACCAATACATAAACATAAAATAATCTTGTAGCTTTTACGATGTTCTGTTCAAAGCATATATTATCAGAGGAAACATTTCCCAGTGCCCATAATGTAATGCAGTTGCAGAAAGTGGACAAAATAAAAGCTACCATATAACACATTCCAATAAAACAGTATGACAAGCTATCACATTAAAAATTAGTAGAAAATTGAAACAGCATCCCTTGGACAACATTTGACGAGAGAGAGAAAAAAAAACAGACATCATAAGCTTTTTGAACTCTTTATTTCGTGTAAATTACTATTTTGTCCATGACTTTATTTTGTATTAACGGTGTGTGATCGATTGAGTCAATGAAGGAACGAGGACTATGTGAGATATCGCTAGAGCACTACCAATGATGGACACTTGTAAAACAGTTGTGGTTTGATTACTAAGCTGCTTTATTAAATCACAAAAAATGCCTCTGCCTTATTATAATGAAAAAACATTACAATCTATTCCAGACATCCTTTATTAAAAATTCCTGCTGTGCCGGGGGCAAGGAGAGCGCTCACATGCTTACAATACTATTTGTCTGTCATTTTTATTATGTGTCCAACCACCAGCAAATAGCATGAGGCCCATAGCTCACTGGTGCAGAAGGATGCTTTCATATGGGCCATTAATTCTCTTCCTTGGAGCAATACATCCCAACACATATGAGCAAGTGACAAAAACAATATTTGCCATATTGTAGCCCAAACTGTATACAGACAATTAGCCTTTGTGCAATTAAAGTGCAATCAAAAGGATAAATGACAACAATGCCAGTAAATCCATGGCTTTATTGAGTCCTTGATGGCCTCTTAAGTGTATTCCAGTTTGTTAATGTGCAGCTCTATGTATTTTTAATTGCCTCATTATAACCATTGATTTGATCTTCAAGCTGCAGCGTAAAATGAGGAAGACGTGCTGTCTGAACTTGGCTAGTTAGATGAGGAAGAAACGGATAGAATCGGACTACTTAGTATCTGCTTTTTCCTCAACCAGTCAAGCCAGAAAGATCTCACTTCAGCTGAAAATATGATCTCTGCTAAATATGGTTGTTATGTACTGTACATCACTTGTTTCTCAGAGGGGGATTTGCAAAGACGTAGATTTGTAATTAGACTGTGTGTAATGGAACAATTGAATTTTATGCAAGGCTTTGCAAGTTCTCACTCCGCACGCTAATCAGAAACTAATTTTGGCAGACATTCAACTGTTTAACTGCTCTGGCAAAGCCATGTTACTGAGAGTGAGTCCAATCAAAATATGATTAAATTCCTTATATTTTTACATTTCTACAGCTATAAATCCAGAAACTCAACAATGAAGACTAACAATGCGTTAAAAGAATTTAATTTTCTATTGGGAAATCCAACCCACTTTCACCACAAATCATTGTTAATCATTACTATTCTTTATGGCCTTTGCCTTTCAGTCCTCTAATTTCACTGCTTTGATAAGCCACTTTTTGAGCTACATCAGCCAAACGCCAGGGAACCGAGGTGAGCGATTCTACCAAGATAAAAGGGAACATAATTAGTGTAAGGAGGTAAAGATAATGAAGTGCTAAATGTAGGCTGAGTTTGGGAGAAGGTAACAAGGTCAGCGGGGAATTAATTGGCTTAATTTGAGATGAGGTCCATGCATGATCTAAAAAAGGGGAGTGAAAGGTAAAAATGACAACAGAATTTAAAAAAAGAGAATCCAAGAGGGAGCAAAGAGGACAGGGAAGGACAAGGGCAGACAGGCGGATGTGTCTGTTGAATGAAGGATGAAAAGGTGGAAAGGTCTGGTACTAAAAGTCTCTTTTAAGGTTAGCCTTTAACTTTAAAAGTGACTTCATGTAACTTTATGGCAAGTAAGAGTGACTGACCCTCTTTATGTTTAAATCTGTCCAAGATAAATGTTACGGGTCCCAAGAATAGGATAGAACCTCTTCTTTAGTTTTATTAGCAAGATCAATGTTGAAAACAAAGGTGCTTCTGCTGGTTAATCACCAGCAGCTCTACTAAGCCAATGACTTCATTCTCCTCAAGGTTGACTGAGTGAAAAGACACATTCTGTATTATCTGATAACAGCAAGGCAACTCTGTTTGTGTAGTTTACCAGTAATGAATTATCTTTACAGAAATAATCACTTGTTTACAGCAATTTAAATACAGGCTGGTTTTTAAATTGCACCGTTTCAATATTTTGAGTTTATTCCTCTCAGAGTACTAAATATGAACTATTTATGATTTATTTACTGTTACATTTAAGTATATTCAAATCGATATCAATTAAAATGTCACATTTTCTGGTGCTCATCAGATTTTTAGGAATCACTATAAGTTGTTAAAATTGATTTTGTTCACTTTGTAATTTTGATTAATTTAGTAGCTGCCACTAAAAACACTAGTGCTTCTGGCTGCCTGCCAAACAACAGGTGATCGCAGACCTAAGTGACTGAATCTTTAAATTGTAGTTATTTATACTTGAAAATGATTCATGCTAAACTTAGTTAAATTCACTGAAGGAGTCAACAGTGGTTATGGCAGTGGATTCAGATATGATAAAATTATACACACCTGCCTTCTCTCTACTCAAAAATGTATTTTGGCATCTGCAGCTACGCATTTTTCTATTTTAAATACCTCCATAAAATAGCACATGTACATCCTCAAGAGTAATGAGTCTACCGGTGTCTTTGCAGCTCTGAGGAAAAAAAAACCCAAAACATTTACTATCAGCACAAAGCACTTGGAAAAATGAGAAGTCAATATCCAGAGCATAAATACATATAAGTTGGACTAAGTACCAAGAGACTGACTTACAGGCACAGAGGTGGGAAATAAACTGTGACCAATAAGTGAGCTGGCCAGTCAATATTATGCTCTGTGGTATTCCAAGTGAGCAGCTGTGCTTATGTTTAAAGTTTCTATAGCAGAAATTTAAGAGGGCTGCTGATACAAAGTGTTTCAGAGATTAACCTGCAGCACAGAAAAAGCAGTCGTGGTTCAAAACACAAACATTAGTTGGGATTATGCAATTTTTTTGTGTTACGACCTCCACTTTGGAGTAATTTAAAGGTTTGGTTTTGTAATAAACATCTATGCAAGTGCAAGCAGTTTGACTTGTCTTTACATGATGTGTGACTTTAGTACTTTACACCCTTTCCAGTTTGCTCAATGAATCACGTTGCACGCTGTTTTTCATGCGGCAGATGTCGTCTAGACACTGCTGCACTGCCTCTAATGCTGGGACAGCATCACCTAGGCGGGTGAAAGGGTATGGCTTCAAAACTCCAACTTCACTCATCATCTTTATGGTTGGCCATTCAGAAGACAAAGATGACAGGTTCTCACTCACATTAACGAGCTGACAGCAACACAGAGGAAGAGAGGGGGATGGAGGGATGGAAGAAAGAGAGCAATAAAACCGGGGTGAGAAGCCCAAGGCCGGCTCATGTACTCACACCTTTTCTCTCCAACGATGAGCTCTCAGGAGGACACAAGAAAAAGGTGGACAAAGGTGCGCGTGTGTGTCTATGTGCGTGTTTTCCACACTATCTCTCATTTTGCATTCTACTGATTGACAAGTGTCAGCACTCACTAAATAAGTTATTTTAAGCCTTACAGTGTGGAGTGAAACAGGCCAGGAGGGAGGCTGTCATGAGCTGGTATTTTAGTGACTTGCATATAACAAATGACGCCGAGCAATAATCATACTGACCTTATGAAACATTTACGACTGTATCTGAACAGCCTTCATTTTGCAGAATCAGATTATACTGCAGCACTTGAGGCTTTTTCTGCTCCATCTTCTCTTGTGCAGCTCAAATGAGCACCTATTTTACTATCCAATATGTAATAAGGTGTCAGTACACCTGTATCTGGGTATTCAGCATTAATGTACTAGTCCAAACGTTTGTGGGCATTTCACCTTTCCATACTGCTGACCATGATGATCCTGTACCTCTTGTACAAGCTGAAGCGAACTGCTCCTCTGGTGAGTTTCAGTGATGAATACTAATAAGGAGTTTACTGAGGTGGAACTTTTCTGCTTCCAATGTGGCAGGTGTCTTATGAGGAGGAAAAACTACCTTATTTTGAGGATTTTGCGAGTATTCCCATGAGGATAGTGAAGAGAGATGAGGACAGAGAGCGTGTGTGTTCTTGTTTTGTGTGTGTTTGTGAAAGTTGTGGTGAGCACACGGGCAACAGGAGGCAACAGCAGGAGGAGACCGAGACATTTCCGGTACCCTACAGAAGTTCCTCAGGAGGATTCATTCTGTGCCATTCATGCGATCAGCCAGTGGCTGAGGTCTTTAGTTTTTGTATGTCACAAGTAGTTATTGATGGAACTCCTACTTGCTGTGTCTAAGGAACTTGAACCCCAGGTTGTGGCTGCCTTGTGTGGGTGAGATTGTGAGCCAGGGGTCAGAGTTTAAGTGTAATTTGTGTTTCTGTGTCAGCTAAACTTCAAATGTGTGTTGTTACTAGAGCATATCTCAAATCAAGTGTACGTCAGACTGAACAAGCCAGGTCACGCAGTACTCTTTATGCTATGCTGTTGCAGCCTGACTAGGTTGGCTGTAGGTTGTCTGGCTGTCTAGTTTTAAAACAGTCCGATTCTGCTGACTGCAAGATAGGCGCACAGACACACACTCGTTCAGACACACATAAGCATTAAAGTGATTTTCTTGGTGAGGAAAGCAGCTTTGGGGAGTTTTAACAGCAGGAGGTGAGCAGTCAGGGATTTCAAACCTTCAAAGTGTCAGAAAGGGAAAGTGTGTGTATAAAGACACTAGAAGTGCCTGGCCAGCCTACAGGAGATGAATCTATATGCTGCTTTCACATCAAATGGAAGACTTTGGATAGGAGTCTTCTACCTGAAAATACCATCCATGTCACCTGTCAGGTTGTAAATGCCACTAGGCAATGATCCTCTATCCCCACAACATCCTGCATTCTGATGTCATCAAAAAACAACCCAACTTAGGATGAGGCAAATGTGCTTCAACTGGGGACAAAACCAAAAAATTAGTTTGCTCATTTCATAATTTGAACCTATAAATGCAACTGCAGTATGTTTTTCATGCTCCAAGATTACACAATAACAAATGCATGAGGAATAGTCTAATCCATTCATCCATGATGATGGATGAATGTTTTTTAATATTTTTTTTGACTGATTTCTTTAGTTTTGAGACATATATTACTGTTCCTTTAGTATTCAACTTGTCAGGTGTGAAGACAATAATTAATCCTAATTTTGCAAATGCCTTTTGAAAGAAGTAGTGAAAAACTCAAAGACAAAGTGAGAGGAAATCTGTTGCAAGTCGTGATTCATTTCCAAATGCAAACACATGTTTCATTAGTTTTTCACACACTCCCAGCATTTTCTGGCTGCTCCACTCATATGCTAAATCTCCAAGTGATCCAGACAGCATCAATAAGATCTCATCAGCCGTCTCATCCAAACAAAGCAGACACGATTACAGACAAAAAAGAGTGATGCTTCTAGACTTATTTTAGGGGGTAGAAGAAGGGTAAAGTCACTCTAAATTCACCAGAGGCCAATATGAAAATACTATTATGCAAAACATAATGAAAAATTGCAAATTTCTACTGACATAATGAAAGAACTGGGCAGTTACGTGACAAGCACTGCACGATAATACCATAGCTAAGCAGCAGGGATTTCAGACATGTTGGAATTTTCCTGTAAAAAGCTAAAACAAATACAGATTTACAGATTTTTTAAAAATTGATTTCATTGGTATTACAGAGTATGGTTTCTTTGAGGAGAATGTAACATCAGTATCTGTAATAAGTGGTATAATAAGATAAATGATAATCAGTGTTGCTTATGCTTGCAATCTATATCCAGTGAGTCAGACAAATAAATCAGCAGTGAATGCAACTTATATAAAAGCCATTAATTTTAACTTGTCAAAAATTTCCTGCTTTTCACTGATACAAACAGAGCCAAGCTGTTGTTAGAAAGCTCTCATTCTTTACGATTAGTTTCCCAAAGACCACGTATGTCAAGCCCGGAGCTAACAGAGAGATTACTTAAATAAATTACAGCATATCCTCTGTGTGAGATCTAAGACAACTTTATGTTCTCTCTTAGTTCCAACTTAAGAATTCTTTTTAGTGCTGACTGGTGACAACAGAATATTTGGAAAGAAGAGACAAAAGAAGAAATGATAATAAATCCCAACAACATGGGAACTTCATTTCAAAGACACCTCAGTTTTCTCCCAACAAGCTCTGAACTCTGACCATAATTTTAGTGCTCACTAGCTCTATCCCTTTGTACCTAACCTCACAAAGTAACAATACCACCGCTTTACTTCAAACATTGTGATTATAAAAGGTATTCACCCCATTGGCAATTTTCCACTTTAACTGCTTTACAACACTGAATAATGATCAATTCAATTTGGGTTTTAAGACAAGAATTTGCAACTAAAAACTCTTACAAAGTGAAAACAGATGTCCACAAAGAAATGTCAAGTAATAAAAAAATAAAAACTGTAAAACAAGCGATTGCATGAGCATTCACCTCATTTTAGAGTAATACAGTGACAAGTGAAATGGTTCAGGCAATGGATGGATACAGGAAAAAGTATCTGAAAACCTCTTGGAATACAGTTAAATCATCCTAAAGAAATGAGGGGAATTTGGCAAACGCTGAAATTTGCCTAGAGCAGGCCGTCCTTTAAAAACTTAGCACAAGAAAGAGACCAGTAAAGCAAGCTGCCAGTACATATGACTTCTCTGCAGGAGGCACAAGTTTCAGCAGCTCAGATTGGAGAGACCGCATATTGTTGCCTGGGGTCTTCACCAGTCAAAGCTTTACAAGGGAATGGCAAAGAGAAAGCCAAAGTTGAAAAAGAGTTCATGTGAAAGCTTGACTAAAGTTCACAAAAAGGCATGTTGGAGACTCTGTAGTCTACTGTAGGGGGGTGCTTTGGTGTGTAAAATGATTACATCAAAGTATAGCAAAAGTCTGGAGGACAACCTGATGCAGTCTGTGATTTGGGAGTAGATTTTATTTTCCAGCAAGGTGATGACTACTTAAAGTCAAAACTTGACAGAAAAGGTTCAATGACAAAAATTTCAGTATTTTAAAATGGCCGAATTGGAGCTGGACCTTAATCCGATTGAGAATTTGTGGCTGGAATGGGCTGTTCATTAACAACCCCCATGCAAACCGACAGAGCCTGAGCAGTTTTTTCAAAGAAGTTCTTTTTCCTTCAGTCAGATACAAGTAAGTTGTTGAACATGTCAGCTTCACAGAGCCAGATAGTAAGTCCTGGGCAAGCACAAACACAAAATTATTCACTTTGAGGGAGAAACTAGACCCCTAAAATACCGTCTACATTAACTTGCGGATCCAAACTAAAAATCAAAAAATACTGAATGTCTTTGACAGTTATAGACAAAATAAGTTTTAAGTTTCAGGCATGTAAACATGTGCATCATTTCTGGGTCTTTCATTATAATAATTATGAAATTTTGGGTTCTGTTTTGTGATGTTTTATAGAACAAATGATTAATCAAATAATTAGGAACAAAAATCTGCAAATCAGTAATAAAAATACCAGTTAGTTGCAACTCCAATTTCATGCTGTTGCTTGCTACCAAATAACTGCAAAAAAAAGGGAAGAACATTTAAAGTATGTTAAAGAACAACAGAAAATACATGAAGACTGTTCCCCTAAATAGACTATTCAAATGGAGATGGAACCAGAGAGCCTACTGAAGAACCATTATTTTTCTGAGAGTACTTGAAAATGTGAATAGAAATACATCATGAAAACATGGCTACATTACATTATTTGCTACTATTGATTTTATTTTAGTGTCATGACAGTGTGAGTGCAGCTGCATGTGTCAATTCAACCAATAAATCCTAAAATCTGACAGAATTTTAAGCTCATTATGCATTTGCTAATGTTAAAAACCTGATGCAGCTCAAACTGAAATGCCCATGACTGTGCTTTATTCAGTATTTTAATAAACCTGGATGGTATTCACCAGAGCTATAACATTGAAACTCTTGTCCTTGTTTGAGTTTCATAATCAGCTCTATAACCAGAGGCCAAATGTTCCTTTCTTTCTCGATTAGTGAAACTTTGACAGTCACTTTGATGCATTATTTCCCTTCAGATTTGGTTTTTCTTTTGCAATTTTGTTCATCCCACTCTTTTGACTCTTTCCACCTTATTTATTCAAAACTTTGAAACTTGTTAAGAACACTTCTGCTAGAATTGTAACTGCTTATCCTTGAAATTTTAACACATCGCACTGACTGTGATCTCCCTACACTGGTCAGCCTCAAAACTCATAAAGTCATATTGTTCACTGTTTTTCTTTGTGATTCACTTATTTTTTTTCACTATGGATTCCCATCTCATTTGTTAAAACCTCTCTGCATTCACATCCTGAAACTTTTACTGGGCCCTCTGAAATATGGAAAGTAATATGCATCGTATGTCCTTCGAATGCCGTCTTCTCTAGGACACTGGGCCCTCACTAATCCAATAAGAGCTTGGAAAAATGATTTAGTCACAAAACAACACGGCTGTCAGCCTCAGTGAGATGCACTAATGGAAACAGATAGCATTTAGTTTGGTAAACAGAAAGAGGTGAAATGCATTTAGGAATTCAAGCACAAACAAAGCAATATATGTAACTGTCATAGAGAAATATTTTGGGGGTTGTTTGGAAGGAAAATGTTTACTGCTGATGTGTGGGCTTGTCCTTGTACTGTGTGTGCATCTTACCCACGGTTAGCTGACCAGTCAGTTGTCCCTGATCGTTCCTAGCATTGACAGTCACATTTCTGTCTGACTGGAGGATCAATGGACTGTCCTGCAGAGGTAAGAAAAGGGAGAAAGATGATTAATGAAACGGCAAATTCTGTATTTCTTGAAGTCTTACAAACAAATCCACGAATACCGAAATAGCTTCACAGTTTCCAGATGCACCTCAGTTCCTTCTGTTGCTTTCTGTGAATTTACCACCACCTCTCTGGGCACCAGTCAATACTGCATTGACCTGTATAACCGTCGTATCAACTGTCACAGTCCGCACTTGACTCCCTCACTTATGCCTGCCTGCACAATCTGAATCTACTTTCCATAATCTATTCAAAACACCACCGCATGTGTGAGCATATTTGCTTGTTTGGAATTGCTCGTCTATGTGAGTGTGTTCACAAAAAACCAATTAGTCTCAGCCTAAATGAGTTAAATGCACCCGTGACCCTGACCTCTGCTCTCCTTTTCACAGTTTGATTGAACAACATGCTGCCAATGTTACTTCACATTCTGTTTGTTTTGCACTGAATGCAAACTCACTGATTTTCATCAGGCTCCAAACTCAGTCTGCCTCTCTTCCTCTCAGAACCACCTTCACCTCCCCACCTCTCTCAGTCTCTACATCAGTCTGATAAATCGTCCTACTTATCTACTGAACCAACTTTTCCTTTTCTTCTCCTCCCCTCTTTCATTATATCTCTGAACTTACATCATTTTCTTTTTTTTTATTCTCTTCCTGTTCTCACTCTCTCTCCCTTTTAAATTGCTTATTTGTTTTGGCTGCATGAAATGAATAGCTCACAGGTGACCCAATTTCTCTGTTGATTTCCCCAAATTAATATCTTGCTGCATTCTGGTCTGAATTCCAAATGAGAATTGTGTTAAAATTGGAAAGTCGTTGATCCGTTGAAATGGAAAAATCCTTTTTTTTCCTCCCTCGTTCCATCCTCTCCGCTCTCAATCTCCCTCTCTCTCGGTGTTGTTCTATTAGCTATGGATGGATATTCATTGTTTAGTGGTCTGTTTATACAAGTTGAGACCAAATTTCTAATATGTCACACCTGTGTATGCTCTATTTTGGAGCATCCGGTGGACTCCCGGGAGTCACAAGCACCGAAACCACACAAGCGCAAGGGAGCAATGCAAGTTATGGACACACAAAAACAACATACACACCAAAAGCATCCATAAACGCAAAACAAGCTATAACAAACAGGACTTAAGTGTGACAATATGTGAGCACACGCCGCATACACAGACAAACACATATTCTGGATGCGAACATCCGAGAGGACGAGCAGGTGCACGTTCTCCATGCACATACACACAGACACACACCACCCACTCGTACAGCGTCAGGTAACAAATTTGCCAAACAACAAATGAGCGCTCCACTCGGTTTATTGTGCAATACCTCTCTTGTCTGTTTCCTAACACGTGTATCCTGGATTAATTATTTTCAGCGGGGTGTGTGATAGGCTTCACTGTATTATCTTTCCACTCTGTTTAAAGCGATGGGTGCTTCGCAAAGTATGACAGATGTAATGTGCTTTGAATCATTCCAGCTCAATGGGCAGTGTGCATGAACGGCCTTGATCCCATTCACGTAGTGCAGGACTCTGTCATTTAGAAACACGACCATAGATGGAAAGTCTTATTTGATTAAGCACTTTTATGCAAATGCATGGAAATGAAAGCTCTAAATAATTGTTGCATATTAAACAGCTGCAAATGTTTATGTATACAACAGTTGATTGAAGCCAAACAATCAGCCTGACGGCACCTGTGTGAAATGTGGGAGAAGGTAACGATTATGGCTTGTCCTTCTTGATGAAGAAATTGTCAGCTCTGCCTAAAGGCAATCAACACTAATCAACGAATTCAAAATCAAAAGCTTCTTATCTAATGGGTTACCATTTTCCATTTAAGGAACATATTATGTTCACACATGGTAGCACACAATAACCCAATGAAATCCATCTTGCATGGTGTGCAGTCTTCCCTAAGACTGAGGAAAACAACGTGAGGGTATTTATGACACAGCGCCACCTATAGCACCTTGCACATATATGTTCTAGGTGTAATGTAATTAATTCAGGATATGTTCAACCAGTCCTGGAGAATGGGCCATAAACGCTAGTCTCATTTAATTAAAAACCCATAGCTGCTGCTTAAAATCTGTTGTAACGGTTTAGTTCCCTTAAAGGTCACCGAGGAGCTGCTTCAAAGGAACTAAAGTGGCACACAGTTTCAAGGATCTAAGTTCAAACTCATTTTGGAGACACATTCAACTACCACATGCACACATCACACTTGGCCTGACCTATAATTAGGATTTTTTCCAGTAACAGCGGTCTACACTTGCAATGCTGATACAGCCGTCTCTCCCTGAATGCCTACCGCTTGCTGTCCAGCCCACTGCATTATGGGATTGATTATACCGCACGAGTAAACACTCAATCAACATTGTATTCCATATTTTTAGAAAAGACGCAAGGAGGTGGAACACAGAAGAAAGCACCGCTAGGATGAGACAATTTTCCCAAAGAAAGAATGATGAATTTACAATAAAAATCATGATCTATTGCAGTGATGACACTACAAGAGAACAGTTTTATTTTTGTTTACTAATGTTTATTCACTGTTTACATCTGAACTTGTTATATTTGGGTTAAGCATGAAAGCATTAACAGAAAAAAGACATTGAAAAGAAAATTTTCAGCATTATGCACTTTTCTGCATTTAAAGAAGGCTAATGCTAACATTCGTTAAGTTTGTTTTTGCATGATATGTATATGTAACGTGAGTGCTAAGGCAACAAGTATCACTTTGTGGCCCTTGACTGGGTAATATTTCCAGGGTAGCATCTTTTCAGTTCTTTCTAGTGTAGCAAGCTGTAATGAGACTCATTAATGCCCCTTAAAATCAGAGGGCAGAAATATCTGTCATCAACTGATCATGCCTGAAAGGCTCTAACAAAAAAAAAAGACTAATATTACACTCAAAGTATGAGAAAGAGAAAAAACTAAATACAAACAAACAAACAAACAAAATAAAACCTTTTTTAAAAATTTTGATTTTTCTTTCAGAAGTGTTCCAACAATATTTAAAAAAAAAAAAAAATCTTACAAGCTCAGTACTGAAGTCAAATTGGTAGATTATGCAAATATACATCTGATTAATTGCCCAGCCTCATATCCAGCACATAGTCACTTTCCAAAGCTTTCATTTGGGATAATTCAGGACTGTCTCCAACAATAGCATAGTTTCGAAGGACATATATTATCACGCTAATCTATAGTGTGGTAATAATCACTAACATTTTTTTTTAATATGCAAAAAAATGTCTCCTTGATTACTAATAGTTGCTAGTGACCACATTACTTTGTGTGAATCACATTCACACAAATAATTATGCATTAGTTCACTAACTTAAATATATAATAAAAAGTATCACATAAAATACAAATACTTATTTTACACCACTTCACCCAGCCTATACATTAGAGTTATCCAATTAAAGAGATACTTAGCATACAGTTAATATTATAGCTACATACAAACATAAAATTAGCCCAATCTAAAATTCAACTCCATTAAAGTATAGCAATGCACTAACAATAAGCAGCAACACTTGTCACTGAAAACTGAAGTGAAAGAGGAGTGGTTGTTGAATTGTTGGTTTCAAAAGCTACAGAAATTTATGGATGCAGTCTCACTTTGGAGCATCCTTTTCACCGAAGTAGTAGGATATAGATACAAATGAAAGACATAAGAAGACATTAATCTGAGAAAATTTAATGCTTGCATTATGTAAAACTTCATACAGCAAGCAGTAGCACCAATGTATAAAAATAATAATGTATAATGTGAAAAGCACACAATTCTATATATAGATATATGATCTGTGTTGTCAATCTATGACAATCCCTCTGGCTTTTGTGTTTACTATCATAAATCCCCCCCCTCATTGTGCAAAAGACACAGTGAAGAACAAATAAAGTCACAGGCATAATGCCCTCCCTTGTGACCAGACACAACTGCACCATTAATTCAGTTAATAGTTTAATTTTGCTTTGATTATGAATACAGGCATGCCGCTGCCAGCCTGAGGTAGCCAATGTAATTAGTCAGGTAATAATAAGCTGTGGACTGGTAGCTCATCATCACAGCCTCCACTACAGATGGGTCCTAAAAACAGCTCTCAGCTCTCCTGTGTCTCTGGGTGTGTCACCAGCTGACTGTCTGTTTCACTGCTCTGGTCTGGACTCAGGGTTCATAAATGATGTGATCGCTTATTTTTATTTGGTTACCACTCTAACAGCTTTTAGCTCTCCTGGCCATCTCTTAACATCAGTCTCACTTGCTGTCTGACTTCATTCAGTATCTGTCTCAACAGCCATGTACTCAAGCCTCATACCAGACACATTAGGCTGACTCATCTTTTGCCATCAGAATAATAACAGCTTCTCTCTGTCCTGACTATATCTCTCTGACTGGCTGTCTCGCTAACTGACCGTCTATGGACATGTGCTTAACAAGAGATGCTTTTAGCTGTCAATCTAATAAAAAATTTTTTTCAGCTCTCCTATCTCTGCTGTGTCTTATTTTCCTCCTGTCTCTCGGACTACCCAAAAAGCCCCTTCAGTCACTCAACCTGTATGCTGAATTCTCTACCCTTACCTTTCCAAAACAAATCCAGCAGTGTAGGAATCAGTTATGTTTGGATATAGGCCTAGAAAAAAAGGTTCCCATGGAGAAGATTAAAACATAGGTAGAGTTTGCCACAGAAACAAGTTAAATGAGTTAAGCAGTGAAGGAGTTGAAACAGCGAGGGAAAGTTGTTTTAGTTTATCGGTAAAGTCAAGTTCATAGTGTATAGTTAAAGCTGAGACAGAATACCAATCAAACAGTTTGTGATAAAGTGCCTGTGGGGTTCCTCCATTCCTCTTCTGGCTTTAATTCAGCTAATTAGCCAGGACTACTAAATAAGTGATGTGTTTGTTGGTGTGCTAATTTGTTGTTTTCAGTCCCCACAGCCATATAACAACAGAAAATAAACCAGCGTTGCCGACAAAGTGTACTCTCTGGGTATTTGGATGTAATATGCTCAAGCAAGGCTCTAAATGAGCATTCAGGGGCCTTATCAACTATTTAACATGTCATCAGTGTCCCGTACAAGCCTTTTGTCAACAGTTTTAAGATCAGCTTAATCCACTTAAATCTCAAGGCGACAGCTGGCATGAGCCTGAGCCAATCAAGCCACGTCAGATCACTGTGTGTCTGCGAAGTGCAAAATTTGCAATATGCAAGTCAACATAAGACTGAAGGTCAGGTCACTTTGGAAATTTCGGCAATTATTTTAGACCTCTATGTCAGAAGTAAACACTGATCATAGTGCTGCTTGATTGAAATATTGAATATATATATTTTCAAAAAAGGAGCTAGCAATTTTAATCATGCAGTTCATGCAGTTAGCACTAGCAGCAAACAAAAACTGCCTAATGCCGGTGTCTCAAGTGATACCTAAGCATGAGCACAAAGTGACATTTGAAAGTTATTTATTTAATCTATCTGACTATCTATCTGTGACATTCTCCTCTTTGCTGTGTTTTGGCTCCAAGTTTAGGTGTTATCCTAAGAAACAAAACATCTCAAACAGTCAGACAAAGGTTTGATAAGGCTATATATAGGAATATTCAGATCCATTTTTTTTCAAGTTTTATTGTCTTGTAGCACAGCTGTAACATTAACATACTGTAGATGTCAGTTATACCCAACAAACATTTAAAGAAATGAGACACAACAAAGAGGCACACCTGATGCAAAAGTGCAGTGAATTCCTCTAAAAAATGAATTCAATGAAAAGCCAGACTTCTGAAATCCCAAAAAATGATTATTTCTTTGTTCATACAACATGTCAACAAGGAGGTAAGTCTATATGCTTTGTTTCCTAGGGCACCATCCTTCACTACTAGGGCACAGCTTGTTTGTATTTTATACATTTATTCATTAGGTAATCTAAGGAAGCATTCACTGGCTTATGTGCATGCAGTGTGTATTTTTCCCACAACAACCACAGGTGTGTGCCTTTTGTGGGCCTCCAGACACCTAAAAAAACTGAAATCATTAATCCAGCTCTCCTGCAAGATGAAAAATAATTTGCTGTCTTTCCATTCCCTCCAGGCCATCACTTCATGATTCATCTAAGGATTCAAAGCCTTGCACAGTAGCATTGTAAAAACCTGCATAAACTGCCTATCTCGAGTGTTTTCATTTTACTGCAATCCAGCAACAATTTCAGCACGAGTAAATAAAGGAAATTCTGCAAAGCCACGTAAATAAACTGCACAATGGTTCGATTTTATGAGAATCAATAGAACAACATTCTTTTATTTCTATTTTTGAGTTTTCTGACAATTGGTAATACAGAGAAAAACTATTCTAATGGACTGTTCTCATGGTGTTTTAAGACGTGAGTGACTCCATTGTGTCTCCACTCCTATTGCAAGACTGGTACCAAAGAACGGAATGTACTTTCCCTGAGAGGGACAATACTGAACACTGTGAATGAGGGAAAGGGTGTGGGGGCAACAGAAAGAAAAAGCTGGAAGGTGGGAACAGGAGATGGAGGTAAGCAGGGACCTCCAGGCCTCAGGCTTGCAGAGTGATAAATCTTGAAACGAGGAGGGAGGAAAAAGAGGAGAGGGAGCACAATAGAGATGGAAGGCAGAGGAGGGTAAACCGCAGAGCATTTGTTTTAGAGATAGACATACCAAATAGATCTATAAACTGAAGCTGCTACATCAGCTCTCCACTTTCTGCTTCTTCGTGATAATGTATGGTGCTTAAGGGACAAGTCAACAAAGTCGCACAGCTCAAGGAAAAAATGCCAGCTGAGAAAGAAACACTACAGGAGATTGAAGTTAGAAGAGTCACTTTTATAATACTGCATTACAAACAGAAGGTTATTCATTTGAATACTGATCACTAGGTTGTCATGGAGAAAAAAAAATCTGTCAAAATTAACTGTAACCAGAAGATACTTTTTTTTTGTGCATTGAGTACTTTTGCTAAAGCTGTGATTTGCTAATGGACACTTGATACAAGAGGTGGCTGCCACCAAATACTTCCACTTCCCTTGTTCCCTCCAACATCTGAATGCTTTCTGAACAAATATAAATGTGTAAAATGAGTTCTTTCTCTCTCAGAGTTTCTGTCTGTGAATTTTCATATTAATTTCAATTCAAATTATTCAGTAAGTTTCACAAATGATACCTCACACCTGAGAGCTTGGAGATAAAATACATCTGAGGGATTTATACATAATATTTCAGATTGGAGCTCTGGAATCCATTTCCATACAATGGTCTTAAGCCTACAAACCCAGGATACTGTTGGTCCTGCTGTGGCATTGAAATGATAATAGAAGACATAGCAAGGTTTTCTGCAGCAAGAAAGGTAATAAAAAAGACAGCGATGTGCCCGCTAGAAATTCCAAACGTCTTTGTTTACTTTACTGCCACCTCTGGCTCACCTTTAAATGCAGGTTGGACTGGTATTATTTGCTGTAATGCTACATACACAAAGAAAGTCAGCTGCAGTATTTTTTCCAGATGCTCACCAAACCCTGATACTTGTCCTAACCCTGGAAGATTTCATTTATCTTTTATATATATATATATATATATATATATATATATATATATATATATATATATATATATATATATATATATATATATATATATATATATATATATATATATATATATATGTATATATATACTTCTGTGGTCACACTATACTACACAGCGGTCCGTAAAAAACATATAGTCACACTCCTGGTCATTATATTTTTCATGAAACAATAAGTATGCAGTTTGTGTTTTTAACATTATCAGGCTTTAAGAATCAGATTCAGAAACATCAATTAGGCACAGACATGCACAGAACAACCATATCAGCACAGATGAATGTCTACGGTTAGACTGTGGCTGCATTTGTCTATAGAAAGCAAATTTTCCCTCAAGTCCTATGTCCTGTGGCACAGTTGGGGAGACGAAAAGAGACAAGATAAGAGGAGACGATGGATGTGGAGAGCAGAGCAGAAAACGTTGCAGTGCTCCATTTGCCATGAAATACTCCCCCATGGTACAAATACTTGAGGTGAAAGAGGAATAAGTTAACTCTGCAGAAGTTGCCGTGTGCAGGTGTGCAAGGAGACTGTCCTTTCTCTGAGACGATATGAATTATCCTGTGGCGTGACTTCTGATGATATGGCAAGACAGATGGGACAATATTTGACTTTGTTCACCTGTATGTGTCTGTATGTGTATGTGCTTGTGCATGTGTAGTGTGTATTTATGCCTGCCCATGCACACATGTCTTGCTCCTAATAGATTATTGATCAGGGTCAGTTTCCGGGTCTTGCTGGGGCAGACGCACAAACGCACGCACGCACGCACACGCACGCACACAAACACTGACAAGCTTTTTCCTGAATAATTTTATTAAAAACACCTAGCAACATTCATGTCTGGAGCTCTAACACTTCCCGTTACTTGGGTTTGAGATGGGTGTTGCAAAACTAAGAGATTCCAAGCTGCAATATGTTGAATGATACTGTTTTTCAAATATAATTTAACTTTTGATACTATTCATTACATCTATTTCTTGTTCTGGTATTCCTCTTTCTTTTTATGGTTTCGTTGCCGTTTCTGTTCCATCCAATTCTCCAGAGGATCATAACAGATCCTTTTTCTTTTGTACTGAACCCATGGCTATGTGGGCTCTTGTGTGTGTGTGTGTGTGTGTGTGTGTGTGTGCTCAAAACCCATTTTTTTTCTTTAATGGCTATACAGACTCCTCTGTTTAACCCTGTCACCTCTACACAGTCAGGGTAATCCATCCCATCAAAGCAAGACAGATCAGATAGCTATCATAGCTACCAGGAATAAATAACACTTATATTACTGGTCTATTACAAGCCCAAAAGCTGCAGTTTCCAGTGCTAATCTAGATCAGTCATCACTGCTGGAGGACCTATGACACAAGAATGTACTGGTTTATACTTTGCCTCAAGGGTATCTTTCTTTTTAAAGCCTGATCTGCATCACAGAAAAAAGCGCAGTTGTATCGGATGAAGTAACACCACCGCTGACAAAGATAAAGCTTTAAACATAGGCATTTTTTTTTGTTTGCCTAGTTATTGATGTACAGAAGAAGTGGAGTGTGAAATTCTGAGTGCCTGAATGCATCAGCATGTGTTCAGAGTAGCCAGTCAATTAAATCCCTTCCCTTCCCCTTCTCAACACTTACTGTTATCCAGTTCAACCCCACTATCTTGTTATCCCATGGTCATAACCACTGAATAATGAATGCTGGGCCATCCTCACTCCCCTCCCAAAGAAGCAGCGTTGGAAGGACGTGGCTGCTTCAAAATGAATAGTATGATTCACTGGGGACTTGAGGCTGCTGAGAGTTTTCATGTTCTTATTTTCTATCCAATCCTGTTAAATTGAGCAAGAAAAAAAAATGCTGTCCAACTATTTGTCTGCTTAGAAACACTTTGAAGGAGGAATTGGACAAAATGTGCAATATTTTCAGAACTTTATTTCCAATGAAGTAGAAGTTTCAGAGTGTTTATCTTGCTGGATTTGGAAAATATATTCTATGCCAAAAACCAATCAAGTGTAACAATTAGCTCTTTTGCTGTGAAATGATAAATCGCTAAGCTTGTTTAGCCATGCAAATTCTGTGTAATTTTTATCACTCTTCACATGAAGACAATCAAGGGAGGAAAATAATTGTTTTTTTCAAACCCCATTTCTAACATTCTTTAGTAGGGCAACCTTTGTGCTAGCATTTGGTTTCCAAACTGAGGCTTTAATCAGAGCTCCTCCGGGCTTTTTGGCTCATTTTCTCGCAGTTCAGTATGTCTTATGTGGTTTGTTAGTGTCTTGTTGGTGTGACAGGGATTTCCTGATGTTGGCCTCTCTGCAGAGCTCTCAGCCATGTGATGAAATCCCCAGTCGAGTAGCTGCCTTCATAATTACTGAGGATGGTTTACAAGGGCGGGACGTGAAAGAGATGAAGTGGATTCTCTTGATGGCAAAACATTGCATAAAATGGGACATGGGAATGGTTTACAAAGATGAGAGGAGAGTGTAAGAGCGACAAGTAGGAATTGGTCTGACAGATAAGATATGATGAAAAGAACTTGACATGGTTCTGAGCCATGGAGCTAAAACAACCTGTTGGAAATCAGTGATGTTCTATGATATGTAGTGAACATGGTGTCATTATGTGGTGACATGATGCATTTAGCCACAAATGAATTTCTCTTTTCTCTCCATGTCAAAGGACCAGGGAGATGCACAAGTTGACTTGAACACCATTTGTCCATGATAATGGGTTTGAATGGCAAGACATTGAAAACGATACTCATAGGCATACGCATAACAATCAAATGTAATGACTAGCACTACTTATCTCAAGTATACATAGTACATAAAAGAAACACTGACTATTAACCCGTTGATGGACTTGGGTCAAAAGTGAGCTGACTGAGTTTTTATGTTCTATGTCTTTGCAATAAATTAATTTCATCTATCGGTAATCCAGGTATTCCTCAATTAACTTGTTTTTGATCATCATACACTATTTCTTTGTTCCCCCTTTATTTCCTTTTTGAATAAAAAAAAAACTTTTTGTATTACTATGCTTCAAAGGGACAACATGGGCCAAAAATAACCATCTCCATTTTCTATGTTATTTCATGTATGGCTGAGTGTTTCCAACATATATCTTTGAAATGAATATATTTTATCATTTACTATCCCATGTATTATAGTAAATATTTTGTTGTTAACACAAATCATCCGTGTTATTTTTCCTTTCTTACTTTATGAACAAGCATAGCTTTTGCATTTCTACATCAAGTTTACACACATGACCCACATGCATTTACTACAGTATTTGGCAGGAAACTGTTAAATTTATTTGTTTCCAAGTCGAAACATATTTACCACACCTATTCACCTGCCAGACATTTCACAGCTCAGCACAGCTCCCTTTGCCATCTGACGCATGAAGTCCTGTTTTACAATTTTTACCTAAGAAAATATTTGATGATATTTGTGAAAGATAACTGTACATCTTATTTGATTAAGTTTAGGTTATCTTGAGAGTGAGTACATTACCTGTCATAAATGTACAAGTGATTACTATTAGCTAGGTAGCTGTTGACATATTATGTTTTAGTTAGCTAATTCTTGTAAATTGATTGTAGTTAGCTTAACTAACCACTTGGCCAAGTAGATAGCTAAGCTACTTAGTCAGTAGTTAGCTCACAGACTGAGCCAAGCAGCTTAGAGAAGTAGTTAGCTAATCTATCTTAGCCAAGTTACCAAAGTAAAATTGTATGTATGTGTATGTATGTTGAAGTACATCTGAAAAATATTAGTGTGCTTTTGATTCTCTTCAGAGGCGGTTTACAGATTTTCCGCTGAGATGGCTGTACAGATGCTGCTGGACACCTGGATGAATGGGTCATTTTTGATCGATGTGTGAAAACTTGATGAAGTAATAAAAAAATATTTTTGTTCATAAATTATGAAAGGAAGAATAGAAATAAAGACGTGGTAATCAGAAACAAGATATTTAAATAATACATGGAATGTGCAATCATAAAATAAACTGATTTGAAAAGATAGAGCAAAGAAACACTCAGCCAGCATGAAATAACATGGGAAATGAATGTGGGTCATTTTGAAGGGTTGTGCATATGTTCTGCATCACAGGGTTTAGATGTTAATATGTCATAAACAGCCTCACCACATAAAGATAAATCTCTATATGACAATCTAATTATTAAGCTTGTTCAGCTGTGCAAAATCTCTGCAATTTTATCACTTTTTAAAGTCAATCTCCTATATGATTAACATATGTGGGATTTGGACTACCTCTTTGAAAATAAAGAAATTAAAAAAAACTTTCCATATAAACATATAATCTTTTTTTGGTTTGTTTGGCAAGCCGGACCTGTCTATATTAATGAAAATGAAACTGTGGATACTGTGGACTATATTACTGGGCACAGCAGATCAAAAGGTTTTTGAGTGCAGGTGAAGTGACGCAGTAATGCAAAGTTTAGTTGTAAACTTAATTGCTAGTGGAAAGAATATTGGTATATATCTGCCATTTTTGTTGTTGCTTGAGCCGCATGCTCATTTGCACAGAGCAATAATGGGCATGTGTGAACTGAGGTGTGATGTTATTGTTTCCTAAACTTTCTTTTTCATGTGTCACCATAGATACACATAAATCAGAGTTTTTAAAAATGTTCTTCATCAAAAGCTCTTTCTCAACCAATTAATAGCTCCACTGACATATAGCTATCATTTACTATATGATACATTTCAAACAGAGTATTTTTATCTACTATTAACTACTAGTGCTGTCAAATGATTAAAATGTTTAATCAAATTAATCACAGGGTTGCACTGGAGTAATTTAGATTAATTGTGATTAAATAGCTTTCATTTTTAATCTATAATAATCGCATTTCCTTTTGCATGAGCAAACAGATTCAAGAAAGAAGGGAACATATATGCACTTAACATGTTTATTAAACACCTGTGCAGTATAAATGTAGAAATCAAGAATTGAAGACCCCCTCTGATGAAAATCAATCTTTAGCATTGTTAGCATGTCCACAGGGTGCTTTTCAGTAAGCTAGAAGGCAAAATAACAGTCAGTGCCATGGCTGAGTATTGCTGCCTTGGAATCGCATTATACCAATGACAGTTTAAATAACAGATATCTATGGGGCCACTCCTGTGGGATGAATAGTAAAAGATGCATTTTACATAATCAAAGGTCTATGCAGAATGGAAAAATAATGTAAATATGTATTTCATCTCGTTGTAGCCGCCTCTTGACCAGGTCGTTATTGTAAATGAGAACCAGTTCTCAACTAACTTATCTGGTAAAATAAAGGTTAAATAAATAAATAAAATAAATGTAATTTTGATGACAAGAAATTCATTTTTGGGGTTTGATTAATGCCAGGAAAGAAACTTTAATGCAGCTCATGGGTTGATGTTAAGATGTGCCTATTGGTGACTTGGTTCTGATTTAATTCAATTTTATTTATATAGCGCCAATTCACAACATGTAGGGACATTCAGATTCGGGCTTCTTTATTATCATTGCATGATATAACGAAATTTAAGTGATAATAAAATCTGGTCGAAAAACTATTCAAAACATACAGTCATGGATGAAAGTATTGGCACACCTGGAATTTTTACAGAAAATACACCATTTCTCCCAGAAATTGTTGCAAATACAAATGTTTTTGGTATACACACATTTATTTCCTTGATGAATTTTGTGTAAAATTATGTCAATTTTGGCTTTTTTCTTCTTCTTTTTTGTGTTTTTCCAACGCACATCAAGGAAATAAAAACGTGTATACAAAAAACATTTGTAACTGCAACAATTTCTAGGAGAAATTATGTATTTTCTGGAAAAATTCCAGGGGTGCCAATACTTTAAAAGTGGAAAGGAACTAAAAAAACCTACCCTTTTGCTAGTATTCTCCCCGTTACTGTCACTATAAAATGTTTAAAGCAATAACAGACATTGCCATAGTTGATGCTGTGATCTGGTTCAAGATGAAAAGGTTGAACAAAGGGAGGTAGTTATCTCACAGGAGGGTCAATAGAATAAGACTAAGATCAGTACAAATTATTTGGTGTCACTAACCAGACTACATTATGATAAAAGCAACAATGGCTTCTGCAGTTGGAATGTACAGTACCAGTCGAAAGTTTGGACACACCTGCTCAGTCTATGGTTTTTATTTATTTTAATTATGTTTTACATTGCAGATCAATACTGAAGACATCAAAACTATGATAGAACACACATGGAACTATGTTGCAAACACAAAAACGTTAAATAAATGTTTTATATTTTAGATTCTTCAAAGTAGCCCCCTGTTTCTATGACAGCTTTGCACACTCTTGGCATTTTTTTTTTTAATCTACAATGTATACAGTTATTAAAATAAATAAAACTATGGAATGAGAAGGTGTGTCCGAACTTTTGACTGGTACTGCAGATTTAATACATTTATATAGCAAAAGCAAAATTCTATTCTGATAATGCCTGCAAGTCTTAATAGGCAGGGTTCTTTTTAAGTACAAAACAATTTCTAACTATTTCTCTGCTATCAAGTACAACATATGAAAGTACTTAAGACATTTTCTCAAGGGGAGGTGCTAAAGGTCGGGGCATGTTAAAACAGCTAATTAATCAGGGGCACTATAGCAGGGCACAGAGAAGCCTGGAACTAGTTCCTAACTATGAAAACAGGAAATTAAAGACTGTATCAACAATGCAAGGATAAAAAAGTGGAGACAAGACAAATGGAGGACTAGAAATAATTCTCAGAGTTGAGACTTTTCAAAGATGAAATACATTAGTTCTGCAAAAGCAAACAATGTCCAAAGATATAACCAAGATAGGACAGGGAAAGCTTGTATAGCCAGCATATTCTCTAAGGATAAAGCACAAAGTCATACTTCTTTTCATCTCTCCCGTGCTGTCATTTTTTCATTTTATTTTTTTTACTTTTCCTTGATCTCTATTTAAACTGTCCTCTCTTCAATTATTAATGAAACCTAAATTGTCCAGACAACTGACAACCCCGTGCTTATTTACATCCTTGTTACATCTTGCTTTGATCTCTATCCAGCACTAAGTCATTAATCTTAATTTCCTCTGGTGTGTTACTTACTTTTTTTGTCCTTTGCTTTCTTTATTTCTGCACTACCTCTTTGAGATCTATGCAGGGATTTTCATTTTATGGCATGAGGCAACTCAAAAAGCATCTCTGATATATACAGTATAAATATGGATCACGTATACATAAACATGGATCAAATTCACAGACTTGACCTCTTTTGCAACAATTTCCTTTGACTGGCTGGACTATCTGCAATCTTGAGAATTCAAGTCCTGTCTATCTCTGTGCCCCTCTTTCTCGATGCCGTTTAGTCTCTCTTTATGATGACTGTCCATCAGCTTTGGTTCATGGTTTTGAATGTATATTGAATCAGATTTTTTACCCTCCTGGAGACTCATTCCGTGGTCACTCTGTCTTTCTTCATAGACATCTTTGCATCATATACAGCTCTTGACAAAATGCAGCACCTCTTATCTTCTTCTTCTCCGTCTGTGGTGATGGTATATCATATATATTTCATATATTATTGCACGTGAGTCTTGTGTATGTCTATCATCTTTGCAGGCATCTGTTATTTGGAGATGAATCTGCATGTAGGGTATGTAGCTCTAAATACTCTGCAGACTGTAAAGCCCTATGGAACTGCACTCAGGGTGTATAATAGATTTAGCTTAACTTATAGTAATGTAGCTTCATACATAGGGAAAAGCAGCACCATTAGTGCATTTTTCTCAAATGTAGCTGGTAGTTGCTGGTAATATCTAAATCAACCACACGGGGATTGTAGTAGCTGAGTTCAACTGAATATGCAAATTTGTTTGTCTGGCAGGCTTTGATGAAATGCATTTCATCATCAAATGTCTCTTCATCTCTGGCTCTTGGATTTACAGTTTTAAAAGGGCGTTTTAAATTAGTCTCTCATGTGCTATTATTTGAAAACACACAGTGTAAAATGTACACTACCAGTCAAAAGTTTTCGAACGCCTCAATTTATCCATTTTTTTTACTGGAAATTATGCATGCTAATGTCTAATTGTACTCTGAAATGAAAGCACAGAACAAATAAACAAATGCAGGTACAAAAAAAAAATCAATTTAGAAACCAAAATGTATTCTAAACTTTTGACTCATCAGAGCAGCCACCTTTAGTGGATATAACAGCTAAACACACTCATGGCATTCTTTCCACAGTGGAGCTCAAATATTCTTCAGAAAGTTCTTCTCAGCTCTGTTGCAGAAGTTCCCATAAATGTGTGGCATTTGTATGTTGCTTTGCTTTCACTCTTCTGTCCAGTTCATCCCAAACCAGCTCCATGGGGTTTAAGTCTGGAGACTGTGCTGCCACTCCATGTTTTCAAGCTCACCATCTTGTTCTTCTTTCCTGAGGTAGTTCTGGCATAGCTTTGACTTATGATTTGGGTCATTATCTTGCTGTAGGATGAACCCCTGACCAACTAGGAACACACCAGAGGATACTGCATGGTGCTGCAGAATGCTGTGGTAGCCGTTTTGGTTCAGGGTACTTCTCAGTCTGTACAAGTCACCGACCCTGGATCCAGCAAAACAGCACCAGACCATCACGTTTCCTCCTCCATGTTTGACAGTTGATGTCACAGACTGAGGAACCATCCTTTCTTCTACTTGATGGTGTACAAAAATCCTGCGTGATGAATCAAAGATTTCAAATTTTGATTCATCAGTCCATAATACCTTCTTCCAGTCTTCAGTAGTCCATTGGCGGTGTTTCATGGCCCAGGCAGGCCTTTTTTTCTTATTCTGATGTCTTAATAATGGCTTTCTTGCTGCAACTTGACCTGTCAAACCTGCAACTCAAAGTCTTCTCTTCACAGTTGAAACTGAGACTTGCTTACTACAACCACTACTAAGCTGTTGTCCTGTGAGCCGCCTATCACGCAAGCTGTTGACTCTCAGAAACTTGTCTTCTGATTCTGTGTTGTGGGGTCTTCCAGACCTCTTCCTGTCAGAGTTTCCCCCAGTTTCTGAGTGCCTTTTGATGGTGAAGATGACTGTACTCACTGACACTGACTTTCTTTGCAATTTCTCTGTAGGAAAGACCTCTTTTTCAGTTTTGGGTCAAAAAAAAATGTTTTTTTCAACCTTCAGCACATTTATTGGACTTGAACTACTTGAATTTCAATGAAAACCTGGAAAAACTGGGGCATTCTAAAACTTTTGACCGGTAGTGTATGTCTCTGCATATGGAAGGATAACTGACCTGTGCTACCAAGTTTCAGTTTAAACTTGGACAGGAAATTCTTAGCTACAATGCTGAATTTCCCAACCCTCATCTTTAGTACGTGATGGTCATTGAAGCTTCCTATCGTTTTGGTATTCAGTAATTGGCTTTTTTGTTCTATGGTGGCGTCAAGCTCCAACATCCCAAAGGGAAAGAAGATCTTCAGTTATTACTTCAGCTGTACTTTGCTGGTATTTGTGTACAGCATAGGATTTCTCGCGCTGACAGACCTATTGCTATGTCGCTGTGGTGGCTCCAGAGAAAAAGGTTCTCTGTATCATGGCAACCTAAATCTTTCATTATTTTACAAGTAGGGACACTATGTGACATCAAGGGAAGCATGTTTGAATACTCTCAGTGCTTTAATAAGGGATAAGACATCCTCCTCTTGTCAACAACAACAACTGCTTTTATCCAGTCCTTTAAGAGTCAGCAATTATCCAGAAAAATATAAATCTCACTTGAATTTTAAACCAAGTACCTAAGTTAATATCATACATGCAAAACTAGTCAATTATTATAAAAAATAATTTTGTAAACATGTCTCAGAAATTTGAAATCTATTTCTAATGTTTCTAATAATAAAAAATAAAACTGCATTAAGTGCTAAAAACAAACAAACAAATGCCTGAGGAAATTCATCCTCCTGTAAAGCATTTAGGTTGGAAAACTGGAAGAGGAACACTAAGGTCACTACAAGTATTGGATGAGACTTGCTCAAAAGCAGGAATCTCTGCTTTACCTTACCATTATTCCTTATTGCCTGTTCAGCTCTGTTTTTTGTATTTCATTAATCATTCATTCATTCCTTTTTGAAGATGTCTCCAGAGATATGTTTTGTTAAAAGCAGAGATGAGTAATGACTGACCCCATCAAGACTATACTTAACAGATTTTTTTTTGCTGGACAATATAGTTAGATCAGGTTGGATGCACTCTACCTGCCCCAACTGTTTGTACAGAAGAATTTCTAAAGCCAAGCACTCTCAACACAACACTGCCAAACAGCAGTTTCACTGTTTCGGCAGGTCCAGGAGAAAGAAACCACACGTAAGCCTCCAGCAGAGTGGAAGAGTGTTGGACTTAATCAACAAACCAGTGCACTGAAGTCACACTACGTCCCTCGAATTATTCACTAGACCTGGAGCACTTAACCATTAGCTGCTATCTCTTCATTTACCTCAGGAGTTCTGCACTGTGATTATAAATGCAGATTAAAAATGCATGAGGATACTCATCCCGAGGCTGTTTTTACCATGGCAGAGATCTTGCAGACTGCAATTTACACAAGGTCTTAGCAAAATATTATTAGCCTTATCCTGTCTAGCACATAGTAATAAAACCTAGGGACATTGCATTTTAACTATTAAAAGGGTCAGTCAGTCACTTTGGCACTTGGTGCAATTCTGTATAAGCAGCTCCAGACAGTCCTGATGCCAGAACAAAGTGAACCTGCTATGCATTTGATTTTTATGGGTGGGCCCTGACAATCACAGTCATCCTTTTGAACCGTTTATTCACTAAAACACTTCATTCAATGCCATTTAGTCTTTTTACTTATAATCATGACAAAGTACAATACAATTGTGTAGCCTCGCTACACTATTGAACCTGATTGCTCACACACAAATAGTTCAAGGCTGTAGTCAGTTATTACTGCAAAGCATGGTCAGAACAAGTGACATAACAGTTGCATCAGCAAGACTACTCTACTATACTGTGCAACTTAGAGGACAGATATTTACAGAAAAAGTGCAATATGTTTAACCACCTAGCTGGAGAAAACCAGATAGATGGCACGTCTCTGCAGGTTGCTGTGGTAGCCATGCTGGTTCAGTGTGCCTTCAATTTGGAATAAATCCCCAACAGTGTCACCAGCAAAGCACCCCTATACATCACACCTTCTCCATGCTTCACGGTGGGAACCATGAGATTAAGGCTGTCCATTCACCTTTTCTGCGTCACACAAAGACACGGTAGGTGGAACCAAAGTTCTCAAATTTGGACTCATCAGACCAAAGCACAGATTTCCACTGATCTAATGTCCAGACCGACCCACAGAAACAACATCATCGTCAAATTTGCTGACGACACCACAGTGGTTGTCAGATCTCAAAAGGTGACGAGACAGAGAGGAGGTCCAGAAACTCACAACCTGGTGTTCAGTAAACAACCTGACACTAAACACCTTAAAGACAAAGGAGGTCATCATGGACTTCAGGAGGAACAGAACTGACCCGTCCCCCCTCTACATCAATGGCGAGTGTGTGGAGAGAGTCCATACATTCAGATTCCTGGGAGTCCAGATCTCCGATGACCTCTCCTGGACAGACAACATCACGGCTGTCATAAAGAAGACTCAGCAGCGGCTACACTTCCTGAGAGTCCTCAGAAAAAACAACCTGGACAGGAAGCTGCTGCTGGCCTTCTACCGCTCATCCATAGAGAGCCTGCTGACGTACTGTGTTTCCACCTGGTATGGGAGCTGCACTGAGGCAGACAGAGCGAGGCTTCAGAGGACAGTCAAAGCAGCACAGAGGATTGTTGGCTGTCCTCTCCCCTCCCTCATGGACATCTTCTCCACCCGGTGCCTCAGCAGAGCTCAGAACATCATCAAGGACAGTTCATATCCCGGTTCTCAGCTTTTTGATCTGTTGCCCTCTGGAAGGTACTACAGATGCATTAAAGCGAGGACAAACAGACTCAAAAACAGCTTCTTTCTGAGAGCCATCACCACCCTGAACTCTCACGTCTCACACCAAGCCAACAACATGGTGTATCTGTGCAATATACACTACTGTCTCATTCACTGCTATTTATATTCACTCCATTATTTATCTCTGTTATTTATACTGTATATATGTAAATAGATTGTTTTTGCACTATCTTTAAGATTTCCTTGCACTGAAAAGGAGAAGCTCTGCAATCTCGTTATGCATTGTATAATGACAATAAAGAATATTCTATTCTATTCTATTCTATTCTATTCTATTCATTCCTTGTGTTTCTTGGCCCACATCTCTTCTACTTGTTGCTTTTCTTTAGTAGTGGTTTCTTAGCAGCTATTTGACCATAAAGGCCTGATTGGTGCAGTCTCCTCTGAACAGTTGATGTAGAGATGTGTCTGCTACTAGAACTTTGTGTGGCATTTACCTGGACTCTAATCTGAGGTGCTGTTAACTTGTGATTTCTGAGGCTGGTGACTCAGATAAACTTATCCTGAGCAGCAGAGGTGACTCTTGGTCTTCCTTTCCTGGGGCGACTGTACTGGTGATACATTCAAAGTTTTTGCAATTTTCCGGACTGACTAATCTTCAGTTCTTAAACTAATAATGGACTGTCATTTCTCTTTACTTAGCTGATTGGTTCTTGTCATAATATGGATTCGAACAGATGTCAAAAAGGGATGTCATCTGTGTACCAACCTGACTTCTGCACAACACAACTGATGGTCCCAACTCCATTAACACGGCACGAAATTCCACAAATTAACCATGACAAGGCACACCTGTGAAGTGGAAACCCTTTCAGGTGACTAAATCATGAAGCTCATCGAGAGAATGCCAAGATTGTGCAAAGCAGTAATTAAAGAATAGGCTGGCTATTTTTAAGAATCTAAAATATAAAACATGTCTTGACTTATTTCACACTTTTTTGTTTACTACACAATTCCATGTTCATTTATAGTTTTAATGCCTTCAGTGAGAATCTACAATGTAAATAGTAATGAAAATAAATAAAAACAATGAAATGAGAAGGTGTGTCCAAAGTGGTAGTGTACATAAATTCTGTTTTTGCAGGGAAACTAGGTCACAGTTGCAATGCATTGATTGCTGAATCCCAACTGACTACGGCTGCCATGTTTTGCAAAGCTGAAAGCTACAGAGATTATAGTGCCACCTTCAAAACCTATAGGGGCACATGTTTTACACTCCAAACACAGGTGTTTGGTTGACTATTCCCTTCTGGGAATTTGGAGTTTCAGTACAGTAGTAGTAGCTTGCCAACTGAGTAAGTATAAGATTTTGCACTCACAAAAACATGACTGACATAGAGCTGATCTACTTAGCATCTCCTTATTGTCATGCACTTCTTCTCATGCACACACACATCGTGAGGAACAGTACAATATGTAATTAAAGCTGAACCAGACTGTGCCAATGATCTGCACAATGGTAATTAAATCTAATCTGAGTGTGTATGTCCTTAGTGCAAGCATATGTGTCCTTAATCGCATGTGTGTAAGTGTGTGTTTCATGTCATGAGGCCAGAGCAGTGTAATGCCACACTCCTGTCCAGTTAATTAATTCAAATGTCCACCCTTAATTAATTTCACACAGTGGATTGTGACCGTTCCCCTGGAAACAACCTGTGAATACATAATACCTGTAGGGACAAGGTGTGTGCTGTGGTGTGTATAATGCACTGACAATGTCAGCTCATGTATTTGAAAAGGACGTAAGAGTGTGCTTTCAACACAAGCACATTGAAATGTATTGTTTATATGTTAAATGTGTGTCAATGCAACAGACAGAATTTACATTTATAAATATATTCCATTACTTTACACTGTGCTACTGTCATTAAAAGTTACTTGTGCATCAACAATGTATGTGGGAAATTGATAAATAAGTCTCCCAGTCTCGATCTACAGAATAATGAGAAGGTAAGAAAAGAGATGCCATTTGAGAAAAGAGTTTTTAGTAGGTGTAACTTCCACTTTTGGTCATACCAGACTAATTTATCTTCACGTAACAGTCATCATGCAGTGATTCATGCTATGTGTAGTAATCAAAAATCCCTCTCATGTCAGAGCATACATTCTTAATTTGACATAGCGATTACACTGGACACATGCTTTAATACACTTGAGAAAATGCATACTTCTGACTGTGGAATGAAGCATCTCTGTCTTCACTGTCCTTTTACCTAATATAGACCCTCAGCTTTCCATTGATGCTATCATTGAAACTAGCTGTGGGCTAAAAGATAAATTTGTCTGTACAAAGCTATCTGCTCGCCCAATCATTATGCCAATTACTGCGCAGAAATCAGGATTGGAGGGTATTCAAACTTGAATATACATAGAAATTTCAGCTCTTCATGCTTTAAAGCGAAGCATTACAATCATTCTTTTTGCATAGATTGTGGCCCTCATATTAAGGCCGAGGCCACGGTTGTTACAGAAGGATAAAACAAGCACAGTGCTATATAGAGCTAAGTTAGGTTTAGGTAATAAAGTCTAAAATAAAACAGCACTCTAGAAGAAACCCAGCCAACTATGAATGACCCTGAGTGTGTGTAGCTCACTAAATCAAATGTTAACTGGAGAGCTGGCACACAGCTGATGGCCTTGTGCTCAATGGTTACTATTGTCTTTATGCCAGCAATGCAGCATTTATGGATGTGGAAGGATGTGCTGCCTTGAGCCAGGATTGGTTACGACAAATGGAGCTGTTCAAGAGCAGGTATTCCTCTTATAGAATCTGTTTATTTAAGAAAGCATAAAGGCAGCTTTAAATAATCAAGGCTGAATAACCTGAATTGAAGAAAAGTCACCATACAAGTGTTAAATACAGCAGTGTATTACCTTTTAAATGAAATTCAACCTAGCAGTTTCTGCAATTGTGAAAATACTCCAATTAAAACATTTCACCTCCTGTTACAACAGAAGCCAATGTGCTGGATGACACATGAATTTCTTGTTCTGAGCTCAAGTGGTTTAATTTACTTTGACACTGTGCACTAAAATATGTAGGGTGACACATATGGATGATCCAGTGCCATCTTGTTGGCCAGTTCTTACACTTGCAGGGTTTTTGGTTTGGTGACGTAAACTCTCAGAGGCAGGGGTAGAATTGGAAGAATTTTGATAGACTTTTGGTCAGTCTATTTTAACAACAGCATTATCAAAATTCTTTGGTTCATCATGGTCTGGCACGATGTGCCCTTTTTTCCAGTCAAGTTTTGTGATGAGGGGATTTGTTGTGGCTTTTAAATGATGTGACCTCTTAGACAGCAGCTTTAGGGAGGGATGGAATGATCTTTAAGACCAAGGAATTAATATTCCTATTCATTTTGTCTCGTTTCCTCTCTCCTCTCAAGGGCCAATGTGACTTTCATTCTCCTGACATTCTGAAAAATGCTGTTAAATGTTAATGGAGACTATTTTTACATGGGTCGTGACCACATCTGGCACACACGTACATGCCAGACACTCGCACACACTGGACAGTCAGGAGTTTGGACATTTGCCCATATGGACGGGACAGACAAATATGTGGAAATGTCAGACACACACTCACATACACACTCACATGAATATGGTAGGACCATACTCTTTCAGAAAATTATGAAATAATCCACACTTTCCTGGTGACAGTAACCTCTGAAAGCCTTTTTCAGATAAAGTTTTTGTTCTGCTTCTTTCATTACTTTCAATTTAACTTCAGTGGCTATATTGAATTCTGATTTGATGTCTTTTTTTATATTGAGAGGGACAAAGAAAAGCTTAGACATCTTACAAACCCTCTTCACACGGCACAGCGTTCTCATCTTGTGACAGTTTCTTCAGTCTGAAGGCTAGAGAAATTCTCATGTAGTGAGTGTCGCCTGCTAAAGGTGACGTGCTGTTTAAATCAAATGCACTTTACATTTGTTGAACTTGGAGACACCACACATTGAAGGTTCTTTTAACGGTAGACTGGTGCGTAACCCTTTTTGAGCAATAAGAAATGGAAAAAATGAAATATAGTAAAAGATGGCAGCGGTTCATTTTGTCCTGAAGGACTTCAAACTGGTGAATAGAAGCATATAATAAGAGTCACAGTTTCGGTGTGACGTTTTTGATAAAAAGGAGTGAACCTGTTAAAGTATCTATACTTCATTTATACTGAGAGATCCTGAATGTCCGCCAGGTGCAACATTGTCATATTCTAGCAGAACTGAAACTAAGGACTGAAAAATCTTCTGATGGTTGTGCTTGTACAGTAATTGAAACACTGTATTCCTACTGCTAGTATGCAATAATTTATCACACATTCTGATATACTGACAGTTTCCATTATCACCCAAATTGCATCTGAGTCACTCACCACTCAAGACTCGTGATGTGGCACTGAGACTAGAGGACTCTGAGACCAAGATGGTGCCACAGATGGTTGCCTCAGCTCATTGCTCTCTCGGACTTTGTTTATTACCTCTGTCAAGGAGGTCATTCCTTTGCCTCTTCCTATACCTAAACGCTACGTTGATAGCTGTGAAACTTGGTAGAGGGTATGCAAAGGAAGAGCCCTTTAAACTGGTTTGGGTGGTGAAATCACATATATAATAGTGAACTATTTGTCTTGGTTGAGATCTGCACTTGATAAGCATCTTTCTTTTTGTTTACTTTAGTTACTTTTTACGCCTTCACTGGATTAGACTCACTGCTACAGAAGAATAGAGCTGTAACACATAAGACAAGACCCTAAATAATTATTTATCTGATCTTGGACATCCACAAAACATATTCTCTTTCACAGTCAGAGAAGCTGCTGCTCTCTGTCGAAGGCAAACTGGGAATAGAGACGGGAAGGGGAGCCAGGCTGTGTCAAGCTGGGATTCAGGTCTCCTTCTCCGAGTCTACACATGGCGAACCTGCCGTCTGTGCAACAAGATGGGTAAGCTATGACTCCTCTGTGGATCTAATCAGGATTTTTCTTACTCTGCTGCTCTGTTTCACAGGAACCTGGTTGAATGAGCTCATCCCAGACTGTGCTGTGTTCCAGGAAGACAAGAGGAGGTAGTATATGTTTCTTTGTCAATCAGGACTGGTATATTGATGTCATAGTGTGTCAAGGAAACTGTTGACCAAATTTAGAATGACTTCATAAAATGGAAGCCATTTCATTCACTGAGGGAGTTTTCCTCAGTAATTCTGGATAGTATAATCCACCACATGCTGCCATGAGCAAGACATGTCACCTGGCTGATCAGATTATTGAGGTGGAAAGGACACATCCAGACTCACTTATCATCATCCATGGGTACTTTACCAGAAGAAACCTTAGCCACAAACTACTCAAATACAGACAGCATATGCTTTACCAGGGAGAAAAATACCTTGGACCATTGCTACACAGCAATATAAGATGCCTAACAGTCTGTTCTGATGACCTGGATGAGCTGACTGACGTTGTGACATCATATCAGTTGTTGTGAGAACATGTGCATTGAAACAAGAGTGAAACTTGTCTACAACAATAATAGACATATTGCAAAGGTGAAGAAGGATGCCTATAGGAAAATATACATAATAATAACTAGAAAAGCACACAGAGAGGGCAGTATTCCGCTAAGGCTGCTCAGTCGAAAAAAAAAAAAAAAATCTGTGGATCCAGACTATGAGCAGCATAACTGCCAAAATCTAATCAACTGGGCCTAGTATCATTTCTTGACATGTCTCGGGGGAAGACATGCAGCAAAGGGCCGTGGGCGGGAATCGAACCCAGGCCGCTGCGTCGGGAACCAGCCCTGTACATGGGTCACCCGGTTAACCCACTGAGCTATCTGGGCACCCTTTGTGTCATTTCTAACCTTCCCTGAAAATTTCATCAAAACCTTTTAATCCATTTTTGAGTAATGTTGCTAACAGACAGACAGACAAACCAATGCTGATTGTCACATAACTTCGCCTTGGCAGAGTAGTAATAATAACAAAACAAAAAAAAAAAAAAAAAAAAAAAACACACTAGACATGGAAATGAGAGTACCTAAAAGATGACCACCAGGTTTGATAGTCCCCCTGACTCACCAATCACATAGTCCAAACAATGTCTCTATCTTGACCAGAAGCCTGTGGGGAACAGCAAAAACCCATCTTCACAGACACAGGCTACTTAGGCTGTGTAAGGTTCATTCCTTCTTCCAAACAGGCAAGCAGATCCACTGAAGATGCAGTTAACATTTTGCTACATCACATCACAGAATATTTGTCCTCTCCAAGGCCCTATACCAGAATTCTCTTCAAGGACTTCAGATTGTCTTTCAATGCAATCATCCCAGACATCAGATCAGAGACTGACCCAACTCATCTTTATCAGTACTGCTTCCACTCTTCAATGACATTTATCCTCTACACTAATGACTGCAAAATGAACACTCTTGTAAGGCTCTGTTAGAAGTTTCTGGATGATCCAACACTGATTAGTGTCATCCAGGACAATGATGAGCCCACACGTAGGTGCAGCTGAAACAACCAGGAGCTTAACATGCTCAAGTCTGGAAAGATAGCAGCGAACTTCAGGAAAAGCCATTGAGAGGAATGTGCAAAGCCAACAGTTCAGACTTGTACAAGATTTCCAACAGTGTTTAAGTTTCTATTGTATGTAAGAGTGTTCAGGATGTATGTCTTTCACTATGTGGGTTGGAAACAGATGGAAGCCATTGAAAAAAAGAGTGTCAATGCAGACACAGCCAAAGAAAATAATTTTAAATCACACCTGCTGAAAATGAAAAGCAGTTTAAATTGAATGTCCCTGCCAGTCGCACTTCCTATTGACACTATGCCTAAACAAAAGCATAGTTTTTTTTTTTTAATTATTTGCTTTTTAAATGAAAGGCGCCACCTCAACAGGGCAGCGTTATACAAGATACAAGAAAATCTATTATTCTGTGGAGAAACCAGCTTACACCACACACTCTAGGAGAAATACAGTTAAAATCAACTGTGTTGGACAGATGGACTTGGTGACTATCACAAACAAAAGACATGAATAGAAAGTCAAACAAACTAAACATTTCCTGCAGTTATTCTTCATAGAAAGTTGTAAGTGTGAGCCACCCTGGGTAACATGCTATTAAAGTCAAACAAAACCACACTGTAACAGTTACACTTGCCATAGCGCAACAGTTCCACAGCAATAGCCCTGGAATTATAGCCTATGCCAAGGTCTGCATCCGTTCAGTTACATTTACCCCAGATTGTTTACAATGCTGCAAAGTCAAAATCAATAGGTCCTGCCAAGACGGGAACAGCCTAATGTTCCATTAGAACTCTCTGCTATTCAATTACAGCTCCAGAGTTGGAGAAGTTTCAGCTAGCTCAGGTCCCCAGAGGAGAAGCACAGAGAAACTATGAGGCAGAGAGAAGGAGTAATAAATCTAAAACTGACAAACGGCAAAAATAAAGTTATGGCATCCTCCCACTTTCACCCACTCCCCATATTTTCCAGTATTCCTTGAAGCTGCTCTACACGACATGGATGAGTGAAGCTCTTCAATAATTGTTGCTTTGGACTTTTTCACTTTGTTCCATGTGGTTGTTACTGTTTTTCAATGTCACTCATCTCTTTTGCAGTTTTTACTATCTGTTTATTGGACTACACTCTCTAAAACAAGACTTCATTTACACCTTACCTCTCTGCCTCTGCATGCATACATCTATTCTGTCTCTACTGTGTGTGCCAGGGATTGTTTATTTTTTCCCTAGGAAATGAAGGCTTAACCAGGCAGTGTGCTATAACTAGGTCTGTCTCCAGAGAGACAGTGTCACTACAGGACTAAGAGAGAAAGAAGGACCAAAAACGATGAAGCAAGAAGGCCACACAAAGAGACAAAAAGAAATGTCATAGACAGGGGATTGAGGGGGAAAGGGCCAGATAAAAGGGAAAAGAGTGACATAAAAAGAAAAGTTGACTCAAAAGGATAGAGATAGACAGCAAGAGCGCAGAATAAATGAACTATTCTTTGTGCCTTCAGTGGTGATGATAGGTCGTCGCAGGGTCCCTATGGGGACAATTATAGGACCTTGTGGCAAGAGTCAGCGTTTGTGTGGGAATGTATACATGTATGTGTGTGCCAATAAAGAAAAGGTCTTTGTAGGAGTAGAGGAAAGGGTGGGTGAACATAATAAACAAAAATTAAAATACACCAAAACACCATAAAATACCCTGCAAAACCTGTTGCGCTTAAGATAATCTTACTGCCTCTGACTTGCAATTCAACTTAATTCAACAATCTTACAAGTACATACATGCTTTTATATACAGTAAATTAGGCCTTGGTGATAAAACAGTTGGGACAGGTAAAAATTGCTTCACTCTAATGCATTAGATGAAAACTGCCATGAAACCACATAAGAAAAATGCAAAGATCATTCACATGAACAAACCCCTGGCCATAATGGAGCCCTTTCTCTCATGCCACCCTCCCCATGGCTTTCATGCAGGTCTCTTGAGGTGTGTTAGTCCACAACCACCCGGGTTTCTTGTTAACTTCCTTCATGCCTGCAGACTTCCTCTAATAGAGCCTGAGGTTTATGGGAAAAGACGTTTGCCAGTAATGACAGCCATGACCCTGTGTCCCTCACCATCTCTACCTATAGGCAATGCACTCCTGGCGACGTTGTTTTGAAGGCTGACAGATCTGATGTCGGGGTCACTGCAGAAGCCGGTGTGCAGTTCCCACCCGGTGACACCGGAACAACGAACTTTAACCTCAGCTTGCAGAAGCTTTGCCCTGTTTGCCCTCCATGTGCCTCCAGGTTCTACTTGCTTTCTTTATTTGAAGTCTATCAAGATGAGATTCATTCATTTATCCTTATTTAGTTTATAATTTGTGTGAATGTATTTATCTGCGTATGTTTTCATTGTTGTGTTAACACTAAAATTATTATCTGTGTACCTTGATGAATAGACTAAAGGGATTACATTTAAGATTTAAGGTGGTTCAATTCAGCTAAACTTTTGAAAAATTTCCACACGGTGCTTTCAATTAAACATTGTCGGTAATTATTGGTATGAACATTTGATAGACAAAGAGAAAAATAAACCATGCTCAACGTCGAACGCTAGAGCTACAGACAGTGTCAGAAAGTCTGCCGAGTGGCACTAAATTACCCTCCTCTTTGGATTACTAAAGTACAATTGCTGTTGCACATCATTAATATAATTAAAAATTACTGCAGCCAATTAGACCAAGAGCTGAATCCTGTTCTACGTATATATAACAGGCGGCGATATGCACCTCCAAGTCAGTCATTCCTCAGGTAGTGGTAGACATGCTTTCAGCTGTACTCCCCATGTTGTTTTGCACACCACAAAAGGTGACATAATCAATGTGCATGTCAACAGTATTGAAGCGTTAAAATTGTGACAGGAGTCATAACCTTATCCATCTTGTTCTTCCTGACATGTGCAGCTGAAACAGGCCATTACATTGTCATCAGCCACCTGCCTGCACAGCTCATTTGCCAGTTCTCCTGTACTATTTAACATAGTCTGTCTTGCCTTGTTACCAAAGGAGATTGTTATCCCAAGACAAAACATCAGCATCAGTCATTTCAATAAGTGCCACAAAATAGCATACGCTTACGTTGAAATGACCAAGCCGTTCAATTACCATGTTAATCGCGATAAAGGAGAAGCAAAGATGGTGATGCTGCTGTAATGCAACAAAGTCTGCACAGGAAGAAGGATAAGATGGAAGAGTGAGTCTACAAATCATTCAACTGCTGCTCATTTTCTGCTTCCATCAGACTGTGCGCTTTCTTGCAGAGTCCCCTAACATTAATAGCAAACTATGGACCAAACATGTACAGATGTATTTCAGTTGACATTATTTGTAAATAACATGGAAGATAAGCAAAATCTGACAACTCATTTGTATTCACAGCCAACTGAGCTGGTGTTAGCCTGCCAAGGGACAGCCTCCAGAAGCTGGGCGATCAGAACAGAGTGGACACATTCGCCCAGCCTGTCCTGTCTGCATCTGCAACTTTTTGTTGATCTCAGACACATGCGGTTCTACACTTACTGTCAGAACCAATCTAATGCACTGTGGGACTGGTAGCTTCCAAGCGCTGGCTGACAGATATTTTGGCTGGTGACCAGCTTCATTCTTTGCCCAAACAGTTTTGATATGTACTAGGTGAACCTACAAGTAAGCAGGGGAATGTTCTGTGCCTCACTGAAGCACAGGGATCCTGTGGTAATTGTGTCAGTTATGCTCTAGTTGTTATGCAGTGTTTGCTTTTTTTCCTCTCTACATGGGAGGGTATTTATTCATCTGTTATGTGATTATGAACTGCAAGCACACAAACACACACATACAGCCTTTATACATGAGATAAGTCCTGAAAAGTGCTTTGCAGTGTGTTTTATAGTCATCCATACACACACAAATGCTTGCCTTTCATTTGGAGCAACTTGGGGTGCACGGTTTTGCCCCAAAGACACTCCAGCGTGTGGAGGTGGACTGGGGCTGGAAAATGGCGAAAAAATGACATTTGCGGCAAGGTTTGTTCTGCCAAAATTACTCACACTGAAACTACACAGTAATCCATTTACCTGTAGGGCAGGTGAAACAAAACAAACAACACTGTGATTAAACCGTTTGACCCCTACAGCATTTATCAAAATCAAGGCCACTGTGCTAAAATGTGAAACACTGCCATATTTCTCAAAACAATAAAGTCAAAATGTACAATATATGTACCTATATTGCCCTATGTCTCTTTTATTGCTGTCCTTTGTCTCTCTATGAAAACTGTGCTTATATTCAGAACTTTTCTTCGACCTGTTTACGCCTGCTTGCCTCTTCATTGCAACCACCTTTTCTTCTCTTTTTATATACCTTCCCTTTCTTCTCCATAAATATATTTCTCTCCCCTGCACCTCATCTTCTCCAACCCACCCAGCCAGTGTAATTTCTCACTGTGTTGCTGTTGTTGTTAGTATGTAGTTTATATGCAGTGCTCTGTATTTAGCGCTCACTGGGACACATAATGTTCTTTTTACCTCTCCCACAATGCACTGCTGAAGGATGGCCCCAATTATGCAAAATATGTGTATGTGTGTGAGTCTGTGATGTTTCTGAATAAAGCATAATACAGTTGCGTGGGAGGAATGTCAGCCACATCCTTTCCTTCTTCGGTCTCCTACAGCTCTATACGTTTATCCTGCAGTTTAGTTTCTCATAATTTATAGGGAGCTGAAATCCTTCGCCACTCATTTTTGGGATTATTATAGTGTACTTACACACATGAACCTGGACACAACAATGCAATGAAGTGTAATTCTTCCACTGTTTTGTTCTCTGTCATGTCTTTACAGCATTATTTTTATGATATATTTTATGACTTGTTTTATGGTGGTCCTTTATTTTTAATGTTTGCTGATTTTACATGTAAAGTGTCTTTGAGTGTTCTAAAAAGCGCTATACAAATAAAATGTATTATTATTATTATTACTATTATTATTATTATTATTATTATTATTTAAATTTGGTCAAAAAATGTTTTTTTTATACTCCAATTTTCCACTGAGAAGAAAACCTTCATTGTTCACCCTAAGAAGCGGAATTTTTTCTTGCAATTAGCAGTGACCACTCGGAGCTTTAAAAATGTAGAGTACAGGGCCAGTCAGACAAACTTTATTAGATTTATTCAATTTTTGCATTCATGGCCAATATTTAAAAATGCATTGAGCAGGTATGACAGGTGAAACCACTCCGTTAGTGGTCCCAACTGGAAGAGTTATATATTATTGTTGTTGGGCTAAAATAAAAATCATGGTTTCGCAACTGATAGGACTTCAAATAATTTTACGAAAAGTGGTACTAGTAGCACTAGTCAGACACACTCTTTATTAGGAGCTCTTTTAATTGATTATGACGTTGTTAGCAAGGATTTTGTCTCGTAGAAACACTGTGTTGGGAAAGTTGGTGACAATAATACTTGGATGTGCCACTGAAAACCATAGGTGCATATCAATGAGATTACAAAATTTCAGGGTTCTGGCTACATTATTTCCCAAGTTATGTCACTTCAAACATTGCACCACAGAATAACACAACTAATGTTACCTCTGACATGTTTCAGTTCATAACATATGCGCAGAAAAAAAAGACAAATATGAGATGGTCAGGAGGGAAGTTTTCTTAAAATTTTGTGACTTGTGGTGGAATGACCCAATAGCAATGTTTAAGCAGTTTTGAAGATGGTTAAATCAGTTGTACATCTATGGACTGTTGATTAGAATATTAGTCAATAAGTATCGACCCTTGTTGACAGTAAAGGGGTGTAGCAAGCTTCTAATGGAATTCGTGGTTTGCAACTATCATCTGTAAAGCTTAGCCTTGGTCAAACGATGTTAATGGATATTTATAGTTTTGTGAAAGGACCCGCTATGCTCTCACCAAATTCCCCTTTCACAATCCTTATTCTTTAGCATCTCTTTCTTCCTTTGCCTCGGTGTTTTTCGGTCTCTCTATGGTTTTCTCTTTTGTATCCCCATCTCTCCACAGCGTATCTCTTCACAAAACAAGCAGTAGACTGTTGCACCCTCAGGGAATTTAGTGGATACTTCTGATTCAGTCTGCTCTCCCCCAGATTCAACCACACTTCACAGTAAAAGTGTGGCGACTGTCAATATCAAAATAAAGAGCATTCCTGCTGTTTAGCAAATTTTAGAGGAAACCTGCTGCTTTCTTTCTAGTAAAAAGATAAGCTCTGCCTCGCACACACAAACCTGCACCTACAGAGATATGCATTGGCTTCTTCACAGACAAACAATGTGTAGTCGAAATAAAGTGGAAAGGGAAAAAAGCATTTTGGAAGCCAGCAATAACAATAGATACTGAAACAGATGCATGCAAACCTTAGGCACACACAAACAAGCTGTTATCGCAAAAGTGTAGAGGTTTACAGGAAACAAAACCACAATGTGTAAAAAGTACACAGTGTACGTTGTCTTTATTTATTTATTTACTTTTTTGCGGATGTGCTCAAGAGAAAACAAAGAAACTACATAAATTAGTCATATGCAAGTGATTCTATCCAGGCATTTAATTTGGCCAACATGATTTTTCATGGTTGATCAAACAGTTATGTGCAGCCTTGAGCAGCTCAGAAATTATTTAAAACTAAAAGTTTGTTAGTTAAATGTTCTCATACTTAGACACTGATATAATATTCAGTGAAATGTTGAAAGCAATACACTTGGATGGAATTAAATTGCATTAACCGCGTTGATGTGAGTGAGAAATTACTGTAAATCCAATGGGAAATGTCTGTATGGTGAGATGTGCTTCTTGCCTTTCAGGTTTCATTTGATAAACAGTAGCCTGGAAAAGTGTAGATTGACGATTTCACTCGAATAATTGAAACTATATATTGTGAAGCATAAAAATAATACATTGATGTTGGAATAAAATGTGCCAAATTTTTTTTTTTTTTTTTTTTTTTTTTTTAACAACCCCTTCAGTATGTCATTATAGAGCTAATTATTAGATTCAGGTCAATTGTATGTCAGTTATATTTAGGCTTGCATATCAATTATTCATTTCTATTCATTTAATACAATGTATTTATTCAAATCCACATCGAGCAGGTGTGTAAGATTTGCATTATGTGCTACATCTATGTGTAACTATCATGAAAATGGCACTGTATTACATAACTACATTTGACAATGTTAGATTTGGTTGGGAGCTTGAATCCTTGAGATGAACACTAAATCTATAAACTTCACTTCATCTTTTGCATTTTTAAATTCTTTTATCTAATTTATGAGGCCGATTACATAAATGTGCCTTAAATAACTCTAAATGTGAAAAAAATAAATAAAATTGTGACAAAACTAAACCACAAAGGGTGTGTGAATATGTTAAAGAAACATCTGTCGAGTCAGTAAAAGCCTGTTTTATACTTCACTCGATAAAAAGCGTCTACAGTAATTTCCCTCTATACAAATAGTCTTGAGAGCATCTGGGGTTACAGTCCATATATTTACAACAATTTTGGTGCAAAACCAGCAGAAAACCTTTGTGACATGTCAGCCTTTTCCTTGTTTTTTGGTGTTGAGTAAAGATAAAATATAATCGTAAGCCACATTTCAGAGATCTGAAGACAGATTGTAGCCGTTTCTCACTTATCTGGTCCATTCACAACTCCTTATGAACAAGTGTTTGTCAACACTCCGTCCTCTTACAAACCACTTTGTCCTTTTCCTCTTGCCTCTTTTCACTTCCCTTATTACTTTTTTCTCCTCTTATACGCTTCTCAGTACCTCTCAAATCACTTCATGCCATCTCCTCACCATGACCGTCTCCATATACTATGTTTACACAGCAGTCAACAATTTGTTCATCGTTTCCAGGTTAATGCTTTTGGCCACGTAAAAATGGTCCCTCCAAATGTGTTCCAGCATAGTAAGTGACAGAAGAAGCATATGCTGAACTGGTAAAGGCTAATGTTTCCCATGTAGCAAACAGCATTGTTCCAAACATAAGAGAGCTGATAAGACGAAGCATTGGCATTGTTTAGGAAATGGAACATCTCTTCCACGTCTTTCTTCCCTACTTCATCACACTATTAATCTCTTGCTATGCGACTGAATCTCCAACCCCCTTTCAAATGAACCCATACAATGTGTTTGTGGCATTCTGACGCTATTCAAGTGAATACCGCCTGCTACTATTCACACATATAAACACACACACTCAAGCATGTATGCACACTGTGTCACAATGGTTGCCCTACATAGAATGACAAAGTGTCCATGTTGCCTCGAGATCGATGATGATTCTGTGTGTGATGAATGGAGATGTGGCAGAGTGCTGGATCATATATACCGCTGTAATATGTCACATACATGATAAATAGGCCCTGACCGCTGAGAACAACATTTGATTTCTGCTCATTATAGGGGGAGGAACAAAGGACCATATGCACAAACACACACACACAAACAACATAATTTAACCACATAGTACAAAATATAAGCAGCTGCAATTGAAAAGATTAAGCTGATTGAAGGAGAACTGCATTTACATCAAAGTACAAACAACAATTAAACAACTCATTCATCGTTGCTCTATGCTGCACCACGATTTTCTGTGGCCTTTGATTGGTTTCAAAATGCAGGCATGTAACAACCAGGCATGCACATGTGATACAAGCACACAGAATGGAAAGGCATCCATCACAGTCCTGGACTCACAGGATTCCATCTGTGTATAGCAGAAATGTTCCATTATGAGGTTGTTTTTCTGCGTTTGGGTACAGTTCTGGGTGCTTTTATTATGTGCACGTGCCTGATTTTCATGTGCACGGGTTCTGAGACTAATTAAACACCGCAGTTTTCTTTTTCAGCTACACTGAGCACATACACAGCAACTCACATACACAACCAGATGTGTTCTTACCCTACGAGACTGGATCTCTTTGACGTATAAAGGCAGTAAGAATTCAGAAACCCCCTCCAGTCTGACTCCTTCCTTGGTCACCCGCAGATTCCCCATACCATCCTAAAAAGGTAGGAGAGACAGAAATTCAGTTATTTAGCAATAAATGACAAGTTGAATGAAAAAAAATGAAATCAATTTATGAAAATACAGTTTCCTCATTTCCCCACAGTGTTTGATTGATTTGTTGTGCTTATATGCATTTTGATGAGTTCTTTAACAGTCATATTTACCAGTGGTGAAAAACAAAAATCTATTGCCAAAAATACCATTATAATGAATTATATACAGACATGGCAAAGAACATTCACAGTAAGAAATTGTCAAGTACATCATACATGGTTGGACATTTTTAAAGTTGCATTAAAAAAATAAAATTTTACTCCTGTGTTTCTGCTTTCATAATTAACTTAGCTTTTTGGGTATATGCTACATCTAAAAAAAAGTAATTCAATTTTTTTGGTTAATAGTAACTACGTCTCTCTCCTCTTTTGCCCAACAAACTGATGAACTGGTGTTGCCATCTTGCAGTCAGGGACGTATATATAAATGTATCTAAACACACAAATTTATCAAATGAAATGTTTTTTGGACACCTTTTTTTTAAATTATAAAACTACAGTTGACCACAAGCCTAAATCGAGGGTGAGAGTATGCAAACCACGTGCAATTTAAGCATTAATTTAAACCTTTCCTTGAGCTTTTAAAACCATTGTAGGTTCCTCTGTTTGCAATGGTGTCAATGTACAGAGGAATACGCAGGCTTAAAAATTTAAAATAAAACGGTAATCAGGGACAACAATTGCACACTGAGGTGAAGTACTTTGAAATCCTTATCTTGAACTGTCCAAATGTTGTGAAAATATTGATCTTGATCTTGTATTGTAGACAATTCCACGTATTTGGTGCACACACACACACACACACACACACACAAAAAACACAATGCAAAATTAAAGGCAGATTTTCCAAGTTCAGAATAAAACCACAGAAGCTCCCTTTAGTCTAGTTCAGAGTCAATATTACATAAGGTTGTGAATGTCCAATAAGAGATTTATAAATGAAAAAAAACACGTTTATCACGCCCCTGTGCAAGGGAGCGTGTGATACAGAATGCATTGTCATAGGGATCTCTGGTAATGAATATGTGGGCAGAATGATAAACTGAGTCTCAGCGTTTGAAAGTGGAAAAAGCAGCATGTCTGTAGAATTTCTCACCACAGACAATAGAAAAGCTACCTAAACTATGCTTTTCCTGAAGTTAAAAGGTGAGCATGATGTGTTTCTACACAATTTTATTTTGCCACAGACTAGTGATTGTATTTTAAACATGACGGATGACAAATGTAAATGATTTATCAAGCCAAATACTTAGATTTGTAATTTATTCAATTACTCTACCAAAGAATGCAGCAGAGTAATGTGATGATCGGCGTACGTGAATCTGTCTGTCCATGCACAATATTACTCAAAAATCTACTAGCGGATTTGGATGACATTTTCAGGGAAGGTCAGAAATGACACAAGAACCACCTCATTACATTTTGGCAGTGATGTGGCTTATAGTCTGGATTCACGGATTTGTTAAGGATTTCTCATTGCGAGATAGTGCCCGGCACGACGTCACTGTAACTATGACAACAAGTGAACGCTACATCACCTGCTAGCTGACGATCACATGACTGCGATTCGACTACAAATCAACCAGGACTTATCCATCTGAAATGACACAAGGAACGACTGATTAAAATGTGAGGGTGTTTAAGAGTCGCATCAATTCCCGCCGCCCGCTACATATTTAGGTCACACGATTGGTATCCGTACATAACGTACACATGCATAACACACGCCTGTGCTCAGCGCAAGGAAATTTTTAAGATTTAATCCGTCAGAAATGATGCAAAGATTGAGCAGCCTTGGCAGAGTACTGCGCTCTCCGAGCGCTTTTCTTGCTTACCATTACTGCCATTCAGTGTGGATAGGTGCTGATTGTTAACATCAATATATCTTCCTCTAGCACTGTAAAGTTCTTTACCTTGATCTAAAAATAAGAATACATTCCAGGATGACAAGTGTTATTTATGGAGACTAAACAATCACTTCACAAGTGCATGGTACAAGAGAGAAAAAGTCCTCAGGTCACCTGTCAGCAATCCACAACCATTTGCATCTAAAAGATAAGGGACACTTCTCTGAGTGTAATGGAGTTAAAAAGGCATTTTATTAATTATTCTTCCCTATTTATATTTGTTGTTGATAGGTTGAGTATTTGTGAATTTTATCTCAATGAATTATTTTTATTTTGCCATTTGTTTTATTGATTTTGTCGGTCAGTGGGAATTGCCGTTCTGCACTTTGCCTTGTCTGTGCCTCCTGGTCTTCCATAGATTCTCACGGACTTCCCATATACCCCTCACAATGTTGATTTGCACTGCAGAGGGTAAGTTGTGGTAGAAGGTGCTGATGCCACGTCGTGTTGTTTTCTTTGTAGAATTATCCATTTACATTGAAGTCTCTGGTGCATGTTGTTTACTGTTGTATATTATTATGTTGTCAAGCTGTTATGTGTTGTTTTGACTGCTATTATAAGTTTTATGGGCATTTACTTTTTTGGCTCACGCAGCGCAGTTTGTGTAAACACTGTTCTAGTTTGCATGTTTGGGAGCAGAGTGCATAAGGAAAGGTGGCCAAAAGGTGATTAATGTGTTTTAATCTCTTCCGCAGGTACACTACCATTCAAAAGTTTGGGGTCAGCCAGACAATGTCATGTCTTCCATGAAAACTCACATTTAATTTTTGTGCTAACATAACTACACAAGGGTTTTCTGATCATCAGTTAGCTTTTCAACATGATTAGCTAACACAATGTAGCATTAGAACACAGGAGTGATGGTTGCTGGAAATGGACCTCTGTACCTCTATGTAGATATTCCATTAAAAATCAGCTGTTTCCAGCTAGAATAGTTGTTTGCCACGTTAACAATATCTAGACTGTATTTCTGATTAATTTAATGCTATCTTCATGGGAGAAAAAATGATTTTCTTTTAAAAATAAGGATATTTCTAAATGACCCCAAACTTTCAAACAGAAGTATATGTGTTTGATTTAAAGTTCTAACTTTGGTTTCTGTTTAGTCACTCCATCCTTTTACAATGTGTTAATATTCATCATGTGTTTGATTTGCTTTCAAGGACATGAGAAAATTTGTTGTTGAAACTTTACTCTTTAAAATGTTTGACAGCGTTGATTTGCATTGCTGAGGGAGCAGAGTGCATAAGGAAAGGTGACCAGAAGGCGATTAATGTATTTTAATCTCTTCTGCAGAGGAACATAAATGCTGGTGAATGCTCAACCAAATTGTCTTCCTTGACACCCAAACCACACACACATGCCTGTTACATGAGGACAGCAATGTTCCCAGTCTCGACAAAAAAGATGTTTGACAGAGAACTAAAGGAAGCCATCTATTATATCAAACTGAAACAGACATTTTTAAACAGAAGAGGGAGTCTAAAACACCATTTATCGGGTACTTATAATACAGTCTTGTGATCTCTCACCACAAAGTTTTATCATCATTAATATCTTGAATCATCAGCAGTTACACAACAATTCACACCTCAAGACATGTGGGTCATTAATGGACCATGTGATTTGGGGATGAAAATAAATAAATAGGACTCATCAGTCAGCTAGAACTGAATAAGCCTGTTGGATGAGCAGTGAAGCTTTATCAAGAACCAAAAAGAGAAGTCCAGTTGACTTTTGAGGAAGCTCTTATGAATAGAAAGAACAGGTCGCTGTGCTAATGCTAACGCTATGTGAGCGGGAAGAATAGAGAGAGTACAAATCTGTTCACAGTAGGAAATTACAACTGGATTTACTGGCAATAAAAGGACCTCGAGTGTTTCTGAATAAGTAAACAGAGCCTTTTCTGCAAACCTCACAATCTTAGACAAGAACAAGCAGTAACCATGGTAACTACACAAGAAAGATGGCGACCGCTGTAGCCTCAAAATGCTGTAAAGGGATAAAAATTAAAATACACGACAAATGACAAATGAGACTAAACCATGATAAAAAAAATTAAATTATAAAAATGGAAAACTATGAGACTAGCATACATTAACAATAAAACTCTAAGACTAAAATTAAATTAACTCTGGCAGCGTTACTACAGTAGTGAAACTCAGCTGTCCCCTGCCATGAGGCTGTAGGGAAGTGACTGTCATCACAGCTTGGCATGATGTGGCATGCCTCAAGAACACCAGCCCAGGGTAATGGTAAAACTCTAAAATTGTGGGTTTAACTTTCGTTAAAAGCACAAAAATTAAATGAAGAAAGAACACTGTCAGAATGTCACCTATTTCAAAAAGTATCTTCATTCATTTGCTTTATCTTGCAAATCACCACAAATATCAGTGCTTTAGATGTTCACAGTGTTTGAAGTCGTAGGTTTACACAATTTAAGATGTGTTCAGAGCTTTTAAGAATCTCTCGACACCCACTAGTACTTATTAGCATTAGTCATTGATGAGCTGTGTAATACTGATGTAAGAGGGGAATATCATGTATTCACATAGGTCTGCTTCATCCATAGTCAGATTCTGCTTTATAGAGAGCATTTATGATGATCTGCTGGGAATATATTTTTGATGTAAGCATGCTGTTATTGTCAAATGTATCAAACATCTGAAGATATCATAAATAACAAAATAATAACTAAATACATACAGTGGACACAGTGCATACATATTGCACAAGTTGGTATTTTGGACAAAATATTGTCCTGTGAGAGCTGTAGTTTTTATGCTGACAAAATAGTTGTTTAATGCTTGACAAAACAACAAAATGCTGAAACTGTAGATAACCATTTAGCTTAGAATGCAGATAGAATACCTCAGAAAGACATTTCAGCTTGTCAGAAAGACAGATGAAAGAAACCTCTGCTGAGGAAACCCATGGTGTTTTATATGAGTGGAACTTGGGGAAGAAGGTGGTGCTTGGATCTCTATGGGGAGCCTCTTCTCATACAGGGCATCACACTAAAATCACATATTACACATTTGAAGGTAAAGCCCCTAATTGATAGATTAATCATAAAACTGAACAGATTTAAATGTGAATACATTTGAACTCTTTTTTCAAACCTTTACTGCCACTTGACTGACTGTGGACACTGATGGTTTCAAATAACTTATTTGCTTGTTTACCACCACTGCATATCACCAAAAAAGAGCAAGTGTTAGCTGAAGATTTTTTCCCCCACAGGCTTTTGGTGTTTTTGCTGTAATCTAAATCAATAATTGTATTTGCAACATGATTTTATGAAGTTGCTGCAAGACATACAGTGGTGGAAAAAGGTTTTCAGACACCTTTAAAATTTTACACAGTCTCAAATATTATCATGAAATATTTGTGGAAAAATCTTTTTTTGTGTTTCGAAATGTGTAGCTACATTAGACAGACACAAACAAATAAAAATGATATATTTTTTGTTTATTGTTTACAAGAAAAACTAACAAATCTAAATTCTTGACAGTTTCAACAAGTAAGTTCTGAACATTGTTGGTATCAAAGTCAACAGATAACAGAGAATGTGTTCAAAATTGAACAAAAAATAAATAAACCATCACATCATCAAATTAATATTTAGCAGTCCTGCCATTAGCATGCAGTAGAGCTCTAATCCTGAGAGCACAGAGCACGTGCAGAAGGGAGCGTGCAGGTTTTGAGAATAGCACAATAGTTGGCAGAGTTCAGTGTACCATCACAGACAGTGAGATGACCAACACCAGCAGCACTCATGCATCTCCAAACCATGATACTGCCTCCACCATGCTTGACTGTATGTACTGTACATGCTGGAGATAATGGTTTGCCGAGCCTTCTGCATAGCCTCACATTAGCACAAGGAAGATAAAGCTGAAAACTTGACTCATCTGACCCCAGAATCTTCTTCCAATTCCTGTGTGTGTGTGTGTGTGTGTGTGTGTGTGTGTGTGTGTGTGTGTGTGTGTGTGTGTGTGTGTGTGTGTGTGTGTGTGTGTGTGTGTGTGTGTGTGTGTGTGTGTGTGCGTGCGCGCGTGTGCGTGTCTTCATTTTGAACCCTGTGAAGTTCTTGTGTGCTTGGGCCCAACAATGCCAGGCTAACCTCTGTCTCTCATTGATCAGATGCTTCTTGACAACACTGTAGGACCTTAAACCATGGTCTAAAAGTCTGCCATGTACAGTACGGGAGGAACGCTGGACATCAGTTTGGTTTGACCACTGCCGCTGAAGCTCATGTGATGTCACTTGGCAGTTTTCCCTGCACATGCAGATCAGGATGCGATCATTTCTCACTGAAGAAACTCTTGAACGCCCAGATCTTGGTTGGTCTTCCAAGCTGTTGGTTTGTCTGTATTTCTGGAGAGTGTATCCAACTGCTGAAGGACTGCATCTGCACTTATTGGCTATCTGGTGGCAGCTGTACCCTTCCTGGCTGAGAAATTGTATCTTCAGGCATGTTTCCTGCTTTGTTGTAGCCATTTTTGTCTTTGAACAACTTTTAAATGTGCTGGCTTTATATAGAAACAATGCATGGGAACAAAAATTGTGTCTTTTAATAAAAAGATGACCTTCATTAGTAGATCACTGGTACCAAAATGAACATACTCAAAATTTCTTATGTATTTTTATGGAACCAATCAATTTTAAGTTTTTAATGTCTTTTTTAGTATTTGTTTAGTATTTAGGTTGCAAATATTCTAAAAGAAATTGCATTTGAAGACCTAAGAGTGACACAAATTCATGGGGTGTCTGAAAACTTTTTTCCACCACTGTGTGTGTGTGTGTCTTTATTTTGAACCCTGTGAAGTTATGTCAAGCATACATGTAGATTATACACCTTATATCGCAACAACATTTCTGATGAGCTGGCTGAGTGTGTGATAAAAATGGCTTTGTGCCGGTTTGTGATCAGTTATGCAATATTTTACAGATTCCACACGAGTGAATGCTTGAAAGATTGTTGGATCAGACTTACATTGTAAGATTAAATTCCTTTCAAACAGCCATGCGGGGTATTAGGATAGTAGGGGCTCTCACAGAGCAAAGAGGCAGCTACTGGACCATGTCAAATCGGTGCTTAGGAGAGTGACAATGGAGAGAGAGCATAGAAGTGTAACAGCTGCTCTGATCGTGGGCTTTGTCAGAGTTTGGTGAGGCTTCTGGGTGCTGTAGTAGGTGACATGGAAAAAAAGTACAACTTCCACCGACAGTTGATAAGAGATCAACTACAATCATCAAAAGAAATGCATTTCCCATTGACAAAAAAAAAAAAAAAACTTTAAAAAACCACAACTGTTTTACTTACCCAATCTCAGAAATGGATGGAATACACAGTGGAGTAGGAACAAAGAAGGCATAAAAGCCCAGAGAGGACAATTTGAAAAGTATGTAATTATAAAAACCTTGCTGCTATGACATTGGTTTATAGTGCCAATGCTATGTTCTTTTTTACTGTTGAGAACATATTGATAAAAACAAGGATGGCATTGGTATTCTGATTAATGTCCTTTGTGGCTGACATTTTCAATCTCAAAAAGTTCAGTAACTACTGTTCAAGGGTGAAACTACAAACCGCCTATATAATTATCAAACCTATTCTGCCTTCAGTTGAAATATTTGTCGCTCAAAGACAACAAATTAATCCTGCTTCTCTGGTTTCCAACCTTCTTTTCATGTTCCCAAATATCGATGAAACTGTGCTTGAAGAGAGAAATTCTGTTTGGAGTGCTGCAGCAAATGATCATTAATTGTTAGGTGCAGCAAACCAGCAGAGCTTTTCAAATTGGAAATGTACTTAATGAATGAGAGAGGGAAGAGCCAGTAAGAGGAATTGAGAGTATAAGACAATGAAGAAAGCAATGGGAGAGAAGGACAACTTGGGAAATGCAGAACTCAACAAGAACTAAATCACACAAGAAAATTGAAGCAATATGGGACTAAAAGCATTAGCTGTTAAGCTCATCAACTGTGAAGGCAATGCCATTACGGAAGTGTCTGATGGTATTCACTCTGCAGCATGTCAAAACATATAGCCAGAGCCCTTTAGAGCTGCTGTAGCTTCAATAACAAGAGGATTAAAAAGTCCTGCAACAGATACAGGTATGCCTCCCACAGAGCTCTGGCCTTAACTTCAAGGAGTCCGTCTGGAATTACAGGGAAAGAAAAGCATCTGAGGCAATCTGAAGAGCTGTAGGAAGCTCTTCAACCTCCAAGGTGCCTTTAAAAATGGTGTCCAAGTGCTTTTGCAGTGGTGTTTTATAGCCAGGCAAGATGTGATCACAACTGGTTTGATTGAGGTTTTTTGCTTACCGCACTTTGCAATTGATAAATAACATCTATCACACTTTGCTTTTAGTGCTTAACACATTAACACATCAATGCCTAACAAAAGTTTAAATTAGAATCCTTTTAGAGTAATGGGCATTCCACAGATTAGTAGCATCAATCAATTCTATTACAAATCTGTAATCAGACCTTTGCCAGACCTCATCATATCAAAGCGAGGTTGCCCAGATAGTCTAATATATGAGTTTTATTCCCATATACCGGTTTGTTCATGATCCACACACACACACAGACACACACACACACACACACACACACACACACACACACACACACACACAAACACACACACACACACGCACATGTGCACGCACGCACGCACACACACACACACACTTACAAATGGGAGCAAAACAATAAGAGTGTGTCAGATCGATGAGTTAAACCAGCCAGAGGTTTTCAGTGCCGTTGTTACATCTATAGTCATTATGCTGAATATACAGTGGAGCATGGAGCTTATTCAATAAGCAATAACACAACAGGGCGAGGGAATCACAAACTCATTCACTCCCTGAAACACACACACATACCTATTTATACATAAATATACTTACAGTATACAGACACACAGGATACTTACCTTCCTGTATATAGAAACATAGGTGATATTATAAAGCACACACACACATGCAAGGGAAGAGTGGTATACATGTAGAGTTAACTCACTTGGAACACTCACTACACAGGATACAATGCTTCTCTAATCCCCTCCTGCCTCCCTTGCACACTCACACTCTGCCTCCCAATTCCAAAAAACATGAAGATGATGTTAAAATTAATCAGGTGGTATAATTCCACCTCACTTCTCCAACGTTCAAGCCTCATTCTGATACACCATGACAGTCCTCCCTCAGTCTCTGCATCAACTGCACACTGCCCATGGTTTCTTTTTTTTTTGTGTGTGTTCCATTTTCAATCCAGTATGCGTTATTGGCATGAATGGTGCATTAACAATATTGCCAAGGACTAGAAGAGAATAGAAATCCATCAACAGACAGCAGAAAACAAGCGAGTCTCTCCATTCATTCATTTATCTGCCATTGTTTAGCTCTCTGTCTCGCCAAGAATCTGTTTGTCAGAGCTTTTCTCTCACTCCATCTGTCTGTCGCTTTCTCAGTGTGAAATTAGTTTTGGAAATCAGATCAGAGGCCTAATAGCAGGTCTGGGTCCTTCTCCAATTAGAAGCACTTTGGTAATCATGTGAAAATGGGGGATTCGCAGTATCTGGAGTTTAGCAGGAAGCAGTAATAAACCTTCTGATTGTTCATAATTAAATGTTACAAACTGACCTCAGTCTAGTTCAGCCACCTGGACAGTGAGCATAGGACAAAATAAATTACAGCATTAAAGTGTATTTTATTTGTTCTACAGTTGTGACTGTGGTCCTTTGTAGCTGAGATAAGAACACAAAAGGCCTTTTGAACAAGACTTCATGTGTAATGCTGCAAAACACTTGACCAAAATTGAGCTTTTGCTAAATATTGCTAAAAAGCTGTTGTAAATCCTGATTGTACCTGCATTAAAAGCATCAATTTCATTTTCATTTTTGATCTCCAGTTTTTTAATTACCAGCAGAGGCCTTGGTAGTATTTTACTTTGGTCTGCGGTTCTTGAGATCTGACAAATATTGATTTTTGTTCTTGAATCACAGACTCCATCTCTATCCAGGCTGTTCCCATTTAAATGTCAGCTGATGTTTTATTTTGCTAAGCTTACTTGAGTTTTTTTTTATTTTTTATTTTTACCTTCCTTGTAAAGTGCTGCAGCCGAGCAGGCTGGTGGTACATTTCAGCCACTATCAAGCTATTCGGTGTGTTGTTATGACTGTCTCACCTCGTTCAGAGACTGATTTTGGTTGTTTATTCCCTGGATGATGCTGCTCTATTGTGGTGTGGATATTTCATCAAAAAAAAAAAGAAAAAAAAACCCTCATGCTGTGTTTGTGAAGATACACTTTGCACTGAATGGCTGTTTCATTTCCACCTTTCCAAAGTAATATTCTCAACCCGGAAACCAGTTAAAAAAAAAAAAAAAAAAAAAAATGGCCATGACCACAAGACACTATCAAAGACCATCAGATTGTTATACAGTCACTATTTTGGCTTTATCTGTATTTCCAAATAAACTTCACTGTCTCAAGTCTCATCTTTGAACATCCCAATTACCAGTAATGACCCCTCATTAACAATTAGGCAGTCATAAAATTAGGAATTTAGAAATGTTGACTGCAATCAAGTGACAGAAAGTGCTTTCAGAAACTTGCAAACGGGCTGTTAACAAACTTAAATCTTACTCATTAAATTTGTAGGTGATATAACATCCACTGACAAAGCTCTTGTTTAATTTATATTTTGACTCAATGGTATTTCTCCTATTTGTGCCACACTAGCTGGTGACTGCCTGTTGTCCATTTCAAAATTCTCTGTCAACAATCTTAAATCCTCTGTGAGCAACAGCAAGAAGCTATATTTAATATTGATCTTTTACGTGTTTATCTATTTGCTTTTCTAGGAAAACCTGCTCTAGCACAAATGCATTCACAGTAATTAATGCTTTGTCCATCATTAGGCTTCACTGAACAAGACACTCGCCATGCATTATGAAACACTCATAAACCAACATAAAAAATAAATAAACATACCAGGCAAAGTCCAGTGTGCTTTAGCTGACAGCATTACTTATCGGTGTGCCCCAGGGATTGGTCATAGGACATTGGTTATTCAGCATTTTTTTAAACCTGTCCAGGTCAAAAGGTGCCTTTTATGCAGATCATACTCTTAATTACTGCTCTGCTGCTACATAATTCCAGGCTCTCTCCAGTCTCTGCCTGGCTTTTAATGTTTTCTAACAAGTTCCCTATAACTTGAGGCTTGTAAAACTAAATTTACATAATGTATTTACATTTTTTTCAAAGAATCTACTTAAATGGATTGTTAAGTTTGATTTCACATAAAGTATTATACAATACAACCTTTTTTTTCTCTTTTCTTTCTAGCAGTCCACACACATACACTCATATTTCTCCTGTGCCTTTTTGTCCTTTGCCTTTTGAATTTGGCTATGCTGAATACATTCATGCAAAATAATTATCCACACATTAGCCACTTTGAACACAATAACAACTAATCAGCTAATCAGAGAACAAACCTCTGCTTGGCTTTGTTTCTATGTCTGTTTCTCTTTCTCTGCCAACTGGGCTTCATTGGTAAAATCTACCAGTGTTTGTTTGCCAAAGAAAAGTCAACAAATCCCAGCACAATGAAAATGACTACAGAGACAACAGTTTCATTATCACACATTGAGCTGCAGTCCCATGCTTCCTTACTTCACTTTTGTCACATCAGTGCAGCAATGTACGGATTAACATACGACATGGAATAAAACATTCAGAGTCAAAATGACCTTCCATGTCATTTTGGGGGCATAATAGTGGAACAAATTTAAATATAATGCAGTCCAGTACACAATGACCACTTACTAAGATAACTCGAATCATTACCTTTTTAAATAACATCAACAAAGACTCAAAATGTCCAAATGTGTATTTAATTAAGTAGCTGATCAATGTATGTTTTCATGCTAAGAAAAAAATGTGAATAGAATAAGGGTGAATGAAACATTTATTGTTGCATACATCTAATGGTGCAGACCAGAAATTTCTCGAAGGACCAACCCCTTCCTTATCAATACTTCTTCCTTCTCTGAGTCTGTAATGATAAATTATTACACCAGCTTAAAGATTAATATTGCAAACCCTATTTCATTGCACTTTGTGATTTGCACACAGAGTTGTGCTGAAATCTGAAAGACATCACAAGTGCAAAACAGCATAGTCTTATAATACTACCACTGATAGGTTCGTACACATACACAAATATTCAGTCATAATTAACTCTAAAAGACACAGAAAAAAACTCATGCATACATATAGTATGTACAGTGAGCGTTCTGATATCTAAAGAGTCCTGATGCTCCTGTTTCTGGACGGAATAAATTTCACGTGGCCTAAATTAGGGACCATGTTCCTTTTTCTACATTGGGGCAATCATTATACCCCACTTGCACACATCTTTAGAATTACACTGAAAAGCACCCGAGGGAGGTTTAGAGAATCGATAAACCCTAAAATAAAGAAAACTTCGGTGTTAAGTTCAAACACACTAATACCACTGACTTTAAAGCAAGAGAGAGTGAGAAAAAGAGAGAGTGGCTAAAGCCAAAGGAATAAGAAATACGACGAGAGATGAAATCTGTTCAATTTAAATCACATGTACAGACACATGCTTACTTGACACTATGCTAGCAATGGTTTAGAATAATGAAGTGTCATAAATAAGCTGGTAGAAATGACATTGCTATCAATAATAGAAAGCACTATGCTGTCCGTTCAAAACTAGAAGCCATTAATGCAAGCATGACAAGCACTCCACACAACAGAAAAACTGAAGTAGTCAGCATTTGTTTTTGGTGCGCAAAACGCAAAAAAAAAAAAACTTTTTTACATTTTAATAGATCTTAACATAAGACCAGGAGCTAACCTGTCTTGCAAACTGCAGTAGAAGTGAACTATCATTTATATCACGCCCACTGTAAATTTAGCAATGGTAAATCACATCTCAACAGGACATATCTTAATGCTGGCTATAAAAAGAGGGTGTGTCTGTGAGTTCTGGAAGTGCAAGGTCAATACAGTGTACAAGTTTGTGGATGTCCCCTTCGGTGAAGTAGTTGTAAGAAATAATGATGCTTTCCTCCATCATAGCGAGGTTAACTGGTAAACTGTCCCATTAGGTGGAAGCATATCGCACACAAGGTTATGCACACAGAACACCCACACCAATCATATACAAAGTGCAGACATGTTTATCACCATGACTTTTAGGTGTCCATGCATGCACATGCACATGCACGCACACATACACTATAAACTCATGTCTCCCTGTGGTGATGGATAGGCCGGCAAAGTATTTTGCAGGCACTTCTAATATTCAGGACCGTTGTAATTTTTCACACAACCTTTTATGTCAGCCAGCAGACCCACAAAAAGAGAGAGAAAGAGAGAGAGAGAGAGAAAGAGCAGTGTCACCTTTGTCTAAAAAAAACTGCTGGAAAAATGGCTGAAGGGATGTGCAAATTAGGAAACGCTAAAAGTGCTTTGGTTGTCCTTTGCCTTTTTGACCATTGGGAGACACAACCGGAGGGTCCTTGGTGAAAAAGTGGCTTTCTATAGCTTAGTTGCCTGATTTGTTTCTCAGATTAGATCTACAGGACAGACTGTCCACAAAGGTATTTGCAAGATAGCTTGAGACGGAGGCGTCAGTAACTGCTTTGCTATACTGGTAATGCAGCAGGATCCTTCCTGCTTTGTCTGTACAGAAGCTTCAGCCCAAAGTATCTGCAGACAATTTATTTTGGCATCTGTCCACTAACTGTTTGCATGGATGAGTGCATTCTGCTCAGCACTTCTACCATTCTGGGTTTGAAATTGTCTTTTTGTGTCATGTTGCAAGTGATACAAAAGACTCTCTGATATGAGCAGTCAGACTGGTCTGGACTGAGATGCCTCTGTAGAAATCCGATTGGAATCACATAATAAACCTCTTCCAAGTGTTGTCTGAATGTTACTCGCAAAAATCATTCATTTGTATTTTTTGTTGATTTCCAGATTTTCTAAAATCAATCTGGATACAATCTGATAGAAAAAAAAAAGAAAAAGAAACAGACTGGGGTTGGCAGTCTTATTCTTTCTCCTCTCCTACTACACTTTTTATCTTTCTGCCTTGCTCTTTCCACCAACTGCACAACCCACTCGATCTTCTGGTGCTCCAGCATGGCACTAACACTGCCAGAGTCAGATTAAAGGATGGATTCCAAGTTGCTTAAACCAAAATAGAAACATGTGTCATGCTGTGCTGGAAAAGTCATTTCCTGTACCAAGAATTTAAAGTGAGTTTCAGAAATTTCTCAGCTCAAATCAAGTTTGAAGTAAAGCTGTAATGCCATCAATTTTCAAAGTGTCTGAAACAGCCTCCAGACCCCAGGGTCAGCGTCCATAAATAAACATAAAATACTGGCCTTGGTTGTTGGACTGGTAAAGAAATGAGTTTCTCTCAATACCGACTTCAGCATGATCCTGTCGCGCTGTCAAACACTTCCACTTCTCAACCATTAACTGATCTCTGTCAAGCTGTTCAGGATGTGCAGTACTTGTTTAGCAGTTCATTTTAGATACAGAATATGTGGAGTAAACAACAGGGAAAACAGGCTTTAGTTGTGTGTATCTGCTCCTAACCAGTGGGCAATTGCTTCCACCTGTTTACCACTCTCTCTCTCTGTTTGTAGTGTTGCTCTCTTCCATCTGAGTCAGCACACCCACTAAATCCAACAGCCAAAAGCTAGAACTGTAAAAATAATAATAAAAAAGAAAGGTTTCATGACAATAGAAGAATCAGACCTTTATAATTAAAGACATGACTTTATTTTGTAGTTCTCTCTGTTTTAAAATTAACCATTGTTGATCTTCTCCCATATGCTGCGTTAATTTGCTGTTGCTGCCATTTGCTGTTAACGCAAACTCAGCACTTCCTCCATCTGCTTCACATTAGAACACTCTAAGCAGTTCAGGGGGTGATATGAGACATCGACACACAATTTCCAGTCATTAACAGTAACTTTAGACAGAGATAAAAGTGTTTATAATTACTTTGTGAGGAACACCAATGTTGAATGAAATGATCAATTCACTGAACAGCAAATACTGCATATTGCAGTGGTATATGTCTGTGCCCTCACTGTATTTGCCTCTAATCATGCACATATGCATTAAACCATACTGTGGGCTATATTAAATGTTTAGTGAAAAGTTGGTTCTTTTAGTCTGCATGCTAGGTGCAGGAGAATTGACAACGGGGAAATCATCACAACCAGATGACTGGCACAGAGAATCCTCGACGGTAAATGACAAGGCTTGTGAGGTACTGGACAGCAGTAGTGACAGGGTGTCAGGGGAATTCTGATCCATGGTGGCTCTACTTTGCAACTTATGGGGCTTAAAGGATCTGCTGCTGATGTCTTGCTGATAGATACCATAGGGCACCTTCAGAAGTGGAGCTTGTGGCTTGGTGATTTCAAAGTAGTTTTGGCAGCACATAAAGGATGTACAGCAACTTAGGCAGGGGTGGTCATAATATTTTGGGTCTTCAGAATTCAGTGCAATATTTAATTTTTGGTGAGAAATGGGAACACATTTTACATTTAGCATTGTATGAAGGATCTTAGCTCAGTTGTGTTGATCCCACGGCACTACCACAGAAATGTGCTGTCATTTTAATATCTGCACCTGCCAGAAGGCCACATTAGGAGTGGCTATAATAATATGTTAATTCTAATACAGGAGAGACCTGATGTTCTCTGCAATTAGGTGGAAAGCTTATGTGCATAGATCGGCATTGTCGATCAGTCAACATGAGCTGGAAAATATACATATTGCAGATAATATGATACATATTTTATAAGACAAAGTGTCTCATTCAGATGGACAGCAAGTTGTTGAATATATATATATATATATATATGTGTGTGTGTGTCTATCAAAGTGCAGTGGTCATCTAGTAGGGCTAGACAATACTTTTTCTAATGAAATCTCCATTTGGAAGTGAATCTTCTGTGATGATGATATAGCTACAGGGAAGAGACTGTCTGATGTGTCAGCTATCCCATGAAGACATATATTAACCTTTGTAAAATAGATGGATGTGGTCACAGCTGTACGTGAACAGACAGCTCTTAGTGTCCACAAACAGAGCGCTCGCTTGTCTCCTACTATGAGCCAGCACTTCAGTGTCCTGAATCACCTCTGACTGACAAATGACAGCAAAGGGGATTCCTGCTGCTTCGCCCACTCCGCACAAACCACTCACCCACACAAATTGCACACAAAATCACAAAAGGAACGGGTTGACAAGTGCAGTTAACATCACCTTGCTTTCACCAGCAGCTGTGTCCCACTTCACCTCTGCAGCCTGTGAGACAGTCTGAGTGACAAATGACAGCAAAGGTCTAATGCCTCTTCACACTCGTGTTTGTCTGCTTGCTTCGCTGCTGTCACCCACTCCATCTTGTTGAAAAAAAAAATAAAAAAATCTAAAATGTTATGTCACTGGGAAGAGTCGGAAAGCAATCCTGCCCGACCTAGTGGTTGTATGAAGCCTTTCCACCATCACTTTGACAAAAAATCCCAAAACTCCCTAAATGATTTTCAAGATGTTGGATGAAATATTCATGCACCTAAAACTTACTTTGTGGAAAGGTCACTGATGCATTATTTTTTTTTAGATTTTGAAAGGGCAACATCTTTGTAACGTCCACATTTTTAAAATTCACGAATGACTCTGGTTTAAGCACTGCAACACGTTTCCGTGTTTTGTTGATAATTGCGTCTAACAAAATATCTCTCTATCCTTCCCATATATTGTTTTACTGACAGTAAAATATAATTATCCACAGCATGTTTTTGACTTAATTCTTTACAGAGATAGCGAAAAATGTGAACTTTGAGTGAATGTAAGGGTGTCAGGATGAGTTTCAGGAAATAGTGAATGACAGCTTTTGTGTTCACGTCAGTATTTCCTCCGCAGTCGCTCGGAGCTGTAAAACATGTACAAAAACATAGTTGGAAATAGAATGAAACACTGATGTTAGAAGGAGAAATAAAACCATTATATAGCTGTTAGATCAAACTTCTTTGCTCTTGCTGCTTTATTACATAAACGGAATCTACTTTTTTCCAATCTGCTAACACATTTTTGTTGCGTTTCCAACAGTTGTTAGCTAATTACTCCCATAGCCGTGTGAAGTGGTGCAGAAAAAGAGAGAAAAGGATTAGAAATAATCATAACAAAGCTGATGCAGAGGTTAATTCATTAAAAAATATCCGTTCAGTACCTTTCTGTGCTCATGCTGTTCCTGCTCTTCTCATTTTTCTTCTGTTTTCCCACATTGTCAAAATCACTCCACTCTTAACGTCAATACTCTTGTCCAATAATCTACCTCCCCTCATTTTCCTGAGCCAATGAGGACATAGACCCCGTTCTTTAAATTAATTGACATTTTGTCACTCATTCCAGCCAGCTGTTCAAACATTCCTCGTCCTGCCCCACTGCCACCTCATCCGGTTTGCCTGGGGTACCTCAGCGAGTCTCCATCAACCATCTGCTGAGTTTTCTCCACCACCACCAGCGTCTGTACTCCAGGGGGTCCAGTCCTCATCTGCTACCTTCCTTTGAGACTCTGCTCTATGATGTCGCTTCTCACCAGAGTCTAACCACCAAAATACTTTGATCTAGGATGCTCATTTTTTTTTCTAAAAAAAACCTGTTGCTCTTTATGTTCATTTGATCTCTCCTTATTGGACTGTTGGTTAGAGTTTGATTTACATTTAAACAGGCAGCATCTTAAGCTGAGGGACGTCTAAATGAAAAAAGAAACAAAAGATCACTTTGTGTCACTTTGTATTAACAGTAATGATGTAATGTTTTAAATGCTTTTTAAGTATATTGAAGTCTTACTGACTAATTTATTGCTTACTTTCTTTAACAGTGTATGGGGGACAAAGCTGTTGCCACTTAGGGGGAGTTGCCACAGTCTCTGGCAGCTCAACATTTATTTTTCTCATTAAATTGGGAAGCAAAGTCTAAGTGTTAGAAGCACGTACTGTGTGATTGCACAGTCTCCCCATTTTCGAGGGTACACATTATGAGAGCAACATGCAAATCCCAATAGTAATTCAGCCCACACATTCATGTTCTGCGTTAGCATATAAGGGCTATTTAAGAGGTGACAGGTAAGACTGCTAATATTGACTTGCTGGTATTCAGCAAAGTATGCAGCCATTTACTTGCCTTGCTAACACAAAGATCACACATCTGTGTTACAGAAAAACCTTGTGCAGTGGGCTACACAAGGATTTGTGCAGCATGTGCATTTTCAGAATCAACTGATATTAAATATTTTCATGGTGGTACGACATGGAATCTAATCTCAGGTCAAGCAAGTCTCCACAAAAACTATTCACATAACAGATGACCTATCACTGCTACATTCAATTCAAAGGATGACCCTACTATGTTATAATAATCCATGAGCAATAAAAGGACATATCAATGATGAATTTTCATTGGAAGAAAGGGAACTTTCTTTTAAGAATTTGCTGCATCTGTGATTCAGCGCCAGCAGACAGCTGACATGCTGACCTTTATTCAACAATTTCATGGCCTTGAATTGCTTCACTAAAAGGTCTCTGGCACTGAGTACAATGGATGTCTAATTGATACATGAAGCATTTTCAAACTGAGTTAGATAAGTAACAGTGTTTCTTTCTCGGTTTTCTTTCTTTTTAATCCTTCAGTAAAGCAAATAACTTGACAAAGATCACTTCTTAAACTTATAGTGTCTCTTACTGTGTTCCAAGAGTGCAAACTTCAGTTAGGGTGCCAGGCAGGGGCGATGCCTACTTTTAAATCCGCTGGCATTACGTCAATCCCTCTCCCCCAACACCTGTGGAGACTAATAATATTTTCAGCAGAGTCTGCACAAGGGAAGATGCCTGAGGGCCAAAGTACTGTAGGGAATGTTCGTCAAAATCCCAAAATTCAAAACATGACCACGAACTGCTAGAATTTGTGGTTTGAGCATGTCGACTTACTGCTGAAAGACTGTCTGCAGGTGAGCACAACCTTATGTAAGTCTTTAAATGTTAAATAAAAATGAACTAAGGCATAACTACTACTGTAGATCAAAGTCTTTTTTCTTATACACTCTATACAGTAGTTTTCAGGCCACATATGTATATTCCACTTATGTACAAGCTTGAAAAATTATTAAAATAAAATAATATTTGCCAAAAATCATAGGGATTGCTGTTGTTTACAACTTCACTTAAGTTTCAACTTTAACCAGCAAGTCATATCGTATCACCTGACCAAATACATGCCATTGGTTATTCATGGCAAAGGCCTGTTCAGTCTCTGCCTAAAATATATGTATATGTACATGCAGCAATTTTTTTTCTGAAAAATCCAAGTTAAAAATATTCTCCAAATCCTTAACTACTGGCTTTTATCATTTTTCACCATTAAATCATGGTCAATATTGTTTGGCTTTTTGACAATAATTTACGAATAAAGATCCTTTCATGTCAAAGTGAATGCCAGTTAATTAAAAACTTGCAAAGTCACCCTTTTAAAGAGAATCACCTAAATCAACACTGGTCCAACATAATTAGAGAAATGGAGATGACTTGAGTGCAGTGAATGTGTCTCAAGTGATTGTAGTATAAAGACATCTGTATAATAGAAAAGCCAGTCACTGGTGAATCAGTACTCCTGGCTATAGCTACACCATGAAGACAGAAGAACACTCCAAGCAACTACTTGAAAAGGTTATTGAAAAGCATAAGTCAGGGGATGGATACAAGAAAATTTCCAAATCACTGAATATCCCTTGGAGTACAGTTCAATCTATCATGAAGAAATGGACTGCATATGGTACATGCATAAATCTGCCTAGAGCAGGCCATATTCTACAACTAAGTAACTGTGCAAGAAAAAGACTGGTGAGGGAGTCCATCAAAACTGAGAGGGATGTAAACTGTTGCTCAGGTTCCTCACCAATCAAAGTGGCAAAGGGAAAGCCACTGTTGAAAAAAGTTCATATTAAATCTTGACTAGAATTCCCCAGAAGGCATTTGAGAGACTCTGAAGTCAACTGGAAGGATGTTCTTTAGTCTGCTGAGGCCAAAATTGAGTTTTTGGGCCATCAGACTAGACACTATGTTTGGTGGACACCAAACACTGCACATCATCCGAAACACACCTTTGCCCACTGTGAAGTATCGTGGTGGTAGCATGATGATTCATGCTACCTTACAATTCTACAATTTCATATAGCAGACACTTTTATCCAAAGTGACGTACATGTGAGAGTAGATACAACACAGGCAAGGATTTAGTCTGGAGAAAACACAATTAGAGAGTGAGAGAGAGAATTAGAGCTACTCAACAGCAAGCCATGGAAAGCTTGTAAAGGCAGAGGGTAAAAGGAATGCTGCAAAGTATAGGGAAATCCTAGAGGAGAAACAGAGAAATTATTTAAAGACAAGAAAGTGAATGTTTTGGGGTGGCAGAGTCAGAGCCCAGAAATTGCTATTGGGGCCAGCCCTAGAGTCCAGACCTCAATCCAGTCGAGAATTTGTGGCTGGAGTTGAAAATAGCTGTTCACTCATGATCCCCATGCAAGCTGACAGTTTTGCAATAACTAATGAGGTAAATTCGCAATATTTCTATGTGCAAGACTAACTGAGACCTATCAACATAGGCTGTATGTCGTAACTGTGGCCAAAGGTACTAAATCTACTAAATAGTGACTTAAAGGAGGTGGATACTTATGCAATCGCTTATTTTACATTTAATTCACTTCAATTTGTAGAAATCATTCACTTTGATATAAAATAATCTTTTTTTTTTTTTTTTTTTTTGCAAATTCCTGTCAGAAAATGCAAATTATATTGACCATGATTCAATACCAGAAAGCAAAAAACAACGGAAAAATGTCCAGTGGGGGTGAGTGCTTTTTATAGTGGTGTGGTGCTGTTTGCCATGCATTATATTAGGAAAACTGGAACCTCATCTATCCATTGCCCGGAGCTACACAGCCACCTCTGCCCAAAGCCAACACTATGTCATATCTAATCAAGTCTCACCCACTCACTATGGCAAAGGCAGAATACAGAAATAAGACTGCTTTGTAATTTGCCGCCATGGCTTCAAGTGGTGCTTTATGGTCTTTAAATGGTAAAAAAAAAAAAAAACACTAGCACACAACCAAAACTAAGCATGCATCAGAACACAATGTTGTCCATTTAAAGTCATGACAAAACTTTAAATATTTCAATGTCATCGCCACTTTGTTTGTATTGCAATGACAAGTGCTACACTGCATTTGCCCAACCACCTTGAATGTATCATTAGCAACTGACATGTCATGATTCCTGACTTAATGCGCCCAGAGCCAGTGTATCTGTCTGCAATGCTTATGCATAGAGTGGAAAAATAACCCAGATGACCCAGCATCCACCCTGTCCCTGCTACCAGATATGTGACTGGTTTAATGGGTTGCGGGTGACAGATCATCACTGCTGGATCCTGTGGCCACCAGCTCCCCTGTCTGCCAATCACTTGCCTCCGAAGAGCACCCACATAGAGAGCATGTCTTCTTCCACTGTTGGGATTGTTTCTGAGTGACAAGCATAACAAAAATACATCTGCTTTCATCCATAGAGGCCATATTGATCCACTGTTGGCAAACAGGGAGAAAATAAAGGGACAAAGTTAAGTATTTTACTGTCTGTGATGCTTCAGATTTTTGAGTGACATGTTGAGTAACAAGTGACAAAACATGTCTGGCTTCATCCATCAGCCATCCATTTCTGTCCTTTCTTACCTTCTTTCCTGCCCACTGTTTGCAACTGACATTTTTTTTTTTACACCCATCTGTCTGAAAAAGCTCCTTTGTCTATCTCTGGTGCTATATACATAGTTATAAGATGGAAAAGAAGAGGGTGAGAAAACGGAATAATGTGGCATATAACAGATATACTAGTCAACAAATATCCATTATTAAAGGCTTACAGTGATAATGCATACCCACTTTTCTCCATGCTTGCTACATAAATTTACAAGAAAATAACAGTAATATTATGTGACACTGGCTTTCCTGAGTGACAAGTGAATGTTCATGTGGCTTAAATCCCATGCCAACTACTTGGTCACTTTTCTGCCTGGAAATTATATGACCTGAATACCAAACAGAGTGGAAGTATGACTGACTACACTCCTGACAGACACGTAATAGCAGATGTTTTTGTGTGTCTGCCCATGTTAAAATCAGGATGTATTATTTTTCTGTGCACATGTCCTTCATCTCGTGTTATGGACAGATGAGAATCAACCTAAAGTGACAATATTTGCTGTGCCCGGGGTAGATATAAGAAAAAGCAAAAAGACTGACTCAAAGCTAGATTTGGTGTAGTTTGTTTATTACTTATGGATATTTCTGTTTGCAAGACATTTAAAATAGATTTCAGTAACATTGCTGACATTAGACAGACACATTAGATTGTGTCACAGTGTGATTAGTTCATTTTTGAAGGCGTGCAGGTGACAGCGAAAACACACTGACTACAATGACCTCTTCAGCCAGTTAAAGCCTTGGAACGAGATAAGGGTTGTTAGACGTTCAATACAAATGGTTAACAATAAGACTCAGATAAGCAATCGAAATGGAATTTCTCAAGTAGTGTTTGTGCAAAAGAAATACCTTCACTGTTGAGCACTGAGTGACATCTGGGTGACAGGGTCATCAGAGTCATGTCCATTAGCACAAGAGTGTGTAGCAAAAATAAATGTGCCGATAGGGAGTGTGCTTGTATTTGTGTATGCCTGTCTGCAAAAGTTTTTATTTGACTTATGTGTAAGTCTTGTAAATATTTGTGTTAGTTGGCTGTGTGTGTATGCCGCTAGCCAGTCCATCAGTGAAGTGTGTGCATAGCAGTGTTTAAACCAGTCGGGAGATGTGTGGATTTGTGCTGCATGTTTATGTATGAGAGAATTTTTGCCAAAGCGCAGCAGTGACTTTCCATGTGTATTAAATTTTGTAAGTGAATTTAAGTGCGTCTGAGTGAGAGCGTGTGTGAAAATTTCCTTTATGACGTGTATAATCATCTCAGTAAGTGAGACTAAGTGAGTTTGTTTGTTTGCGTGTGCGTGTGTGTGTGTGTGTGTGTGTGTCTCTAGCTCACAACCCAGAACTCTTGTTTGTATGCTGTCAGTCACTGCAGACAGCCATTGGCTAAAAAATACGAGAGAGAGAGAGAGAAGAATTTAGAGAGACGCAGAAAGAAGTGGTACGAAGGAAGAGGAGATGAAAGGAAACAGGGAGATATACACATGGGAGAAAAAGAGGACGAATAACACAGAGACAAAGGAAGCTGGAGACAGAGTGAGCTGCAGGGAGGGGAGAGATAGAGAAAGACAGGGCAAGAATGGCAGAGAGTGCAAGAGCAAAAACTGAAAGAGAGACACAGAGCGGGAAGGGGAGTTTCTCAGGGGTGCACAGCCTGTACATTATGAAGGATGAGTCATGACTACTGAAGACACACACACACACACACACACACACACACACACACACACACACACACACACACACACACACACACACACACACACACACACACACACACACACACACACACACACACACACACACACACACACACACACACACACAGACAGATGCAGAGTCACCTTGGTACTATAAGCTTCTTTCCCCAATGTCTGCTTGTCACTTTACAAGAGGTGAGCTTTAGCGTAAAGCTGCCACATAAGCTGGTACAAGGCAGCCAGCAGCAATGAAAATAATGCACTGGATATTAAACAATATGGACCAAAACTAAATAAAATGATCTGAATAGAGCATATGAATATAAAATGGTTTATCAAAATTTTGATTTCAAAGAGTGCAGATTGTCTGATGTGCTTTCATTTCCCTTTTTAAATTTCCATGTAAGTACTAGACGTAAGGACAGATAATTGGTCCAGTACATTTTAGTGCTGTTCTGAGATTAATTGGTACATAGATCTTCAAATAAAACCTGTAGTACACACTTTACAATGACACAGCAGAGCGGTTTAGCAAGTAGATAGACGTGATTAGCTCCACAGGTGTTACTGGGTAACAGGTCCTGGCATAAATAAATTCCCACTAGGGATAAATATGTATAAGGTCATAAATTGTAAGTGGAATATGACAAAAATGAAAAGAGCCACCCTTCTTTACATTGTACCATACTTAAACAAGGAACATATTTGCCAAACAATCAGAAATTGTACATCTTGGTGTTAATCTGGTTAAACCTGAGCTATACTGATTTGTGCCCTGTATGTTCACTTTTCTTAGGAAACACATGCACAAAAGTAACAATTTATTACTCTCATTCCTGAATTTTGTCTCATTTTCCATAATTTACAAAAAACTAATAACCCAATATGATTCATTGCTGCTACAGTTACTCATTTAGCAAGAAGGCCCTGTTTAAAAATCACATACATGCACTTTATTGTGTAAAGTTTTTGGTCTAAAGTTTCCTTTTGCTCTCCCCTGCGCTGTAAAGCAGGCCAGATTTACACGACTGTAGAATTCTGCTTCTTTCCCAAAAACAAGTTTCTGGCTACCTGAGTAGTGTTTCTGTTTCATCTGACTTTGACAGTTTCAGAAAGCAGATATATTTCATCAAAATCAATGAAGAAATACATAAATTGCGTCACGTCACAAAAATAGTAGACAGACTTCATTTCGCTTCCCTCAGGTGTATTGAAGTTATTTCAAAGCTGGAATCTTTACTTACTTTCAATAAGTACAAGTCAAACATTTGTCATTGCATATACAAATTCTGCTCTTGCTGACAACAACAATCAATTACATTACTTGAAATGGAGAAAACAAAACTCATCTTTTCCACCCCCCGTTAGGCACAGATGGCAATAAAACAGATACTGCAGAATGAGTAAATTTATTGGAACACACAGTGTGGACATTTAAAAGAGATTCCTCTGACAAATGAAAAACAATTGGAGGGTGGTATTAAATTTCTTGCTGTATCTTGTTTTGTCCCTCAGTGTGATTGTACAACAAAACAGCGGCGGCATGTAATTTTGCTCTTGGAGGCAGTGGGTGGTGTAATCCAGCCTGGAGTCGGTTCCAGTAACAATGAACCAACAAAACAACCAGACAGACCTTCGCAGCAATAATGAGAAGGGTGTTCATAGTGGAGGCAGACGATGTCACATTATCGCTCGCTCTCTTTTACCCTCACTGCATCTCTCCTTTACACATACAAGCTCACATACACATGCTGATTGACTGATGGCTGATATCGGAATACTGTGGGCAGAGTTATGAGCTCCGTCTGACCTTAACATGTTCAATTAACCTGCAGTAATCCGCCTAGACTGATGGAACCGGCTGAAGACTGATTGTCCATGATTTTACTGTAAGTGATGGGATTACCTTAGCATGCTCCCTGTGTCTGTGTGAAAACTCTTGTGCCCTTTGATTCAGTGGGGGAAAAAAAACACAGAAGGTTTGATTATGATAGTACTTCAGCAAAAGAATTTTCCCCCATAGAACATCTATCATCTACAGCAAAAGTCTGGCAATCAGGATAGGGACCCACGAGCTTTTTAGAGAAATAGAGAAATATACCAAGATTCTGGAATATCCGAGGTTCTATAATTTTTACACTTCTAGATCAGACACTGGCTACCAAAAAGGATTTCCCTCATTTCTTTAGGAATGAAGTACTCAACATCAGGGCTGGGCTTATCCTATTTGTAAGCAGCGAGCCCATCTCTTCTGGGGGGGGGGAATATACCAAGGTCGTTCAGTAGTTTTTATACTATTCTCAACTGCTCTCCAGTCTGGCTCAAAACTGAATTTAATCAAAAATCCCATCTGGTTTCAGAGCTCTTAATTATTGAAAGAAACTTATGAACTTATGGCTTCTTCCTAGCTGCTGACTCAGATACCTGCTCCATCCTCATACTCTTAGACAGACCAAACCCCAGCCTTTGATACCGTGGACCACTACATTCTCAATCACACAAAAACGCAATGCATGGAGGTCTCCTGGTCTACCTAAAGCTGGTTTCCCACATATTTGTCCAAGAAATCCTTAAACTGGCAACTCCACTTCATCCTCAACCTGTATTTTCTGTGGTAAATGGTCTGCACTTACACAGCACCTTTTTAACCTGAGCTAGGTTTTACAAAACACTTCACAATGTGCTTCTCATTTACCCATTTACACACACACGCACAAAAACTGGTGACAGAGCCGCCATGCAAAGTGCTCACCTATCACAGAACACCAAAGGATACTTTGACACGTGGAAAGTACGTGAAGGGAATTGAACAGCCTTCCTTACGATTACTGGACAACCCACTTTACCACCTGAGCTCCAAGCTTCCATACTTGGTCGAATCTTGTTCTCTAACTATCTGCTTCTGTTGGGCCACATCATTCAAAAACACTGTCTTTCTTTTCATTGTTATGCAGATGACACACTGATCTACCTCCCCTAAGAGTCTAACAACCGAAACAATCTCACTGACCTCAGTTACTGACTTAGAGACATCAAAACCTGGATGACTGCAAAGTTACTCCCAGTCAATGAGAACAAATATGGCAATAAATTACTTGGACGTCAGCATTTACTTGACCAACTTGACATATTGTCTCTCTTTGTAAAATCACATGCAAAAACGGTTGAGTGATGGAGAAGGAGAATGAAGAATGAGGAGGTTGTCACAGACATGTTTCCGCATCTGATGGATTTCCTTCATTTGTGTAACTCATCTGTGGATACAGAGAGAGAATAGGCACCCCTCACCTCACTGCACTGAGTCAGTGCTTTAACTCATACTTCTGTGATTTGAACACTTATGTTCGGACCTGGATGTGCACTCCTTTAGCTACACCAGCTGCTGGACTCATCTTTTTAACCAGACATTGAAAGTGTAGTGACAGGCAGGCACACACATCTCACCAGCTTCAGGTAAGGTATTGTCATTGCAAATGGAAAGAAACAGCTAAAATTGTGCAGTGCAAATCTTACCCATATAATAGAGGGACATTATACTAGGTGATGCTTACTTTGTGTAATACATTATAATTCTGTAGTGGAACTGGCCATGTTTGAGGGCTCTAAATCACTGCCCACATCTCAAATTTGTTCAGTAACTGCAAAAAAGGAGCTGTTAAAACAGAAAAATATCGAGTATATATTTTGTTTTATAAATGCATCTTGTTGATCTCTTCGATCACAGCTGCCTGTTAGTTGAAGAAAAATGGTTTGTCTTAGTAACTGGCAATTTCCCACTTTGTGAGATGATCGCAAACTCTGGAAAAGAAATACTATCAAAAATACAGAATGAATGCAGTAAATGCTAAAAATGGATGCTGCATGAAAATATGCAGCTTTGCAGAATGTGCTGCCAGACTGAGCAGGACGCCTTTATAACCCCCATTCTGCTGCTGTGACTTCACTAAAAGACACATAATATAGATTGATGACACAAAAGTTTATAAAGCGGTCCACAACTTCCGCAGCGTAACATTCCTCTTTTCCCACTTTTCCTGTCACTCTCCACTGCCTTTTGAAGAATGGCTATGAAAATAAAATGATACCAAGAAGATTCATATTCAAACCCCACATAAAGAACCGTGGAGCCAATGAAGATATCTGTTCTTCCCTTTGGTGGGAAAACAGGCATTTTCTATTAGAATTACTTTCTGTTCTATCTAAATTAGTATCAAAAGCCATTTATTGTTTTCAAGGTTCCTCACAGTTACTGATGTTATTCAACTAATACTCTCTCGGCACAGTCAAACAACAGGTGCTAGACGTATAAATACCAAACAGAAGGTTTCAGTAATGCAGCTGTTCAGTACACCAACCACCGCCAAGGGACACAGAACATGGCAGCATGCCGGATTGGTGTGCCTGGAAAGAAGCATAGTATAAGAAATGGAAGGGATTCCTAAGCTATCCAACCATCTGCCGAGCAGTTAGGAAGGAGCATAAAGCCTGCTTCAACTTGCAGGGTTGTTAAATGCAGTTCACTTAAGCTTGCTGAAGTAGATTCCCAGAGGAATCATCATGACTAGTGTGTTTGTGTTCAGTTGAAAATCTCACCAGCAACATCAAACATTTGTGTCTCCACCAACTCAACAATTAGTCAGCGGACCAAAGCTGATCAGCAGCATCATCTTTGAGATAACCCAGCATCCTGTCTATAAGTCACAACAGAAACTATAAAAGTGTGTCCTATAGTCCCTGTATAGCCTCTGTCGCCCTCACGTCAAAAAAGATGCATAGCCGCAGTGGTATACCAGCAGTTGGGTGCACACATACATTTACCAGTCCTGTTTATCTCTTTATTTTTAGATGCACAAAAGAACATGCTGCGTGCAGTCCCGTGCAACGTTTCAACTTAATATAATAAAGAAATATATTGCAGAGTTGCAGCAGAAATTAATATAAATCACAAAAAACAATTACAACAAAAAACAAACATTCACATATCCTATTTCCAAAATTAAGAAGCATCATAATTGTTTCACAGTTTGTTAGCGCCTGCCTAAAAGAACCTCAAGTTAAATTTAGGAGCTGAGAGCAAAAAAATTAAAGAACTAAATAAATACTTGTGCAATTGTAAGAGTCAAAAATTATTTTAATAAACGATAGATTATTCAACTATCAAATGTTCATTAGTTGCAGCCCTAATGTGTTAAAATGCCTCCTGCTGTGTCTGTTGCTGTTCATGTTGATCCTGATGTTTTTTTATTCATACCATCTATCAGTTCCTCACTCTCCCTCTCTGACATAAAGGAAAACAAATATGATGCCAACAGGTGTCGAGAGGAATCCTCCTTCCCCTCTCTCTCTGTCTGAAATGGTAAGAAATTGGATGGCAAGTTGCTCCCTGTTGGATGTCAGAGGTGAGTCCTTTCATCATCCATATCCGTCAAATGAAAATGTCTAGTCTCTAAGGTCCTTTCCAAATGGCGAATATGCTGTTGCCCTAGAGTGTATTGTTTTGAAGCATAGTCAGACTGTCACAGGCCAGTCTAGAAGCAGGGGCACTTCAAAACTTTACTCACTAGATGCTGCCTTGTTCAAAGAGGCAGCTTCAGTGAGGCTGAAAACACTGGAACAGCAGCTGCTCATGCTGTATGATGCTACAGCAAGACAAAGCATATCCTGTGAGGTTTACACTACAGGGCCAAGCAAAGCAAACTTGATATTATTCATGCAAGAAAGATAAGCAAACCTGTTTTCTGACACAAGCAGCACTCCTCTGTCTCCTTTACAGTGTTTTTAAGCACCAGTAAGTTGTAATCACAGGGCGAAGATAATGCGTAGCCCTAAACTCAGTCAAATGTGCACAAACAAAGACTGGAGCAAAAAGCAGCAGGCCAGGTGTAACATGAGGATAGGCTGAGCATGTGTTCCCCGGCAGGATTAAACAGGGTTATGTCTTGTCGGGTTTCGAGTCAAGATGAAAAAGAAAAGCCTTATTTTCTCCAGGAAATGGGACAGACCATTCTAAATTCCTACTAAAACATCAAAAATAAAGACTATTCATTAGTCTGGTTTATATTTCCCATTTCCATTTCAAAGACATCTACATGGCCTCGTATGCCCTCTTAGTGATTTTTCATGCATTGTTTTTACATTGCTTTCACTTATCCTGCAGTGTAAAGGTTAGAGCAATTTTCCTTTCTAAATTTTCCATCCGTGTCAGTGACAACATGAAACTGAGATGAATTACAACAGAAAATGAATGGAAGATGAATGTGTTCTGGTGTGTTTAATGGCTGATGCTCCTGCTGTTCAATGTAGAGCGATGGAGACACTGAATGGAGGGAGCAAAGAAATGAAGAGAATCCCCGACAGTGATATGCAATAACTGATATTATACTCTTCTAGACAAAGACAAACAGAGAGTGATTCCCCTGATGATGACACGAGCACCTCCCCCTGTAAACAGTCATTTTTCAACTTAACCTTCGGCATCCACTAGTACAATAAAATAAATAAATCTATAACACACATTTAACTTGTCTTATACAATAGGTAGTTACCCAAACTGTCTGATTGAAGACAAAAAAAATAAATCATTCATGGTTTGTTGTGCTTCATTGGTTATGCCATTCAAAAATCTGTCATTTTTCTGTTTTATGATTTGTCACTGATACTAGAAAGTGTATGCCACTATAAAAACTTCAGTAACATAATACCCTCACTAGTATTGTTGCAATGGGATTTAGTTCACCCAAAATGAGTAAAAAATAATGTAATTTTGACTTATTTAATGACATCAATTCTCTTATGTGAGGACATGTGAGGAATAAAAGCTATCACATCTCAAAACGTAAATATATAGGACCGGAGACTGGGTATTACCTGAAATGGGGTAAATCATAAGAGCGGAAGATCAATGTGTTCACATACGGTCCACAGGGCATAACCTCCCCTCTCTTTGTGTCACAGTGATTATGATTGAATACAGCTTCCCAACAAATGAAGAGAATCCCCATTAGACAGCGATAGGCAATAACCGTCAACCTACCCATCTAAACAAAGACAAAAGAAGAACAGTTCTCCAAGATGACACCATTCCTCATTTATTCTAACCATGCAGCATTATCTATCATCAGTATCTGGAAATCTCCCGTCTTTTCTATCAAAACCCTTCCCTTGTAAATTCCATGTCTTGTAAAATATCTTCAATTGGTGAGGAGAATTATCCACTCAATTTTAAATCCATGGCAAAGCAACCAATTTAACAGTGTTTGGCCACAGTAATACATTACTGTATGTGTATTGATTATCAAATATAGGTGGAGCGTTGGTTTAGAATAGAGGATAAGTGGCAAAAATCATGCATAATTTAGACGCAGTTTGTATGTTGCACAGTATGGTGTTCTGAATACAAATGGCCACTGAGAGATCAGATATTCTTTACTTTCTGTACACCTGGCCATCTCCACGACTATAATATCATTCACACTTTAAGTTAGTCATCAATTTTCAATTATCTTGTAGGGTTAAGGTTTTGGGTATACTTGACAGTTTGAAACAGACAATTCCGACAGCAAACAAGGCTGTATTGGAATACGCCGGTATAAAGACCTAAGCAACCTCGACAAGCACCAAATCATCACGGCCAGATGACTAGGTTGGACCATCTCTGAAGGACCTTCGGCTGCCAAGGGACGTGCTGGAACAAATCTGATCCATGGTGGGTGCAGCTCCCAACACGGGACTTAAAGGATCTGCTGCTGAGATCTCTGTGCCAGATTTCCACAGGGGCACCTTTAGATATCTAGCGGAGTTCATGGCTCAGCAGGTTGGAGCCGTTTTGGCAGCAGGCAAAGGAGCAATATTAGGCAGGAGTGATCAAGATGTTTTGGCTCAGCAAGTGTATATGTGCATCAAAATGCTGAAAAAATGAGCTTTGTGTGCTTTCCAGGGCAGAAATAGTGACATGTTCACTGAGATGAACATAAAGAAGCAATTGGCTCTTCAATAAAGCAGTTGAAGATGTTTCCAGTCAGTATCAAGCAGTAAGTTGGACATGCGCTAAGATTAAGTCCATCCAAATCTCACAGTTTGTGCCAAATGCCAGTGAGGAGAAACATTCCTAGTATGTTTCCACGTAATGCTGTGTCAGGGGGGACTGGGAAAGCCTGAAGTAAATGTTTAAGGTGGACTTCTCCATGGGAAAACTTTCTTCCAGCTCCTTGCACAGCACCTCCCTTTCTTTTTTAATCTCTACCCAGAACTTTCTCCTTTCATTTTCTCTCTTATTTCCATCTCCCCATGTTCCTGCCTTAATTTTTTCATCTTTCTAAGATAAAATTGAGACAACTTATTCAACAGCCAGTTACTGAAACTATGGGAAGTTAAATAGGAAAAGAGATGTCAAGATAATGAAAATTAAATATTAAAATGCAAATAATTGAAGTGGAGGTCAGTGTTTGTGTCTGCAGGGGGACAAGTCAGTGAGCTTTTGGTGTCCTGGCTTATTTGCTAGAGTGGTTCTCAATACAGTAAATATGCTTGTGTTTAAAAAAAAGTGATAAATATATTTATAAACAAATCAATAAAAGAAGTACAATCAACCTAAAATCAGCTGAATGCTCTTTGACACACAATTGCAGCATTAAAGGGCCCCCATGATCCATTATTTATTGACAAATACAAGACTAATTCTGTTTTCAAATTTAGTTTTACTCAATGTGGAAAACATAATAATGGCAATAATATGCTGCTGATTAGCTATAATGTAACTGGGGAGCTTTGTGTATATGTCTTTTCTGCATGTTTGTGAGCAAGACAGAGGAAGAACAGAGGAAACTGACTACAGAGCCAGTTCAAATCAACTGCTTTGTAATCTTCTGGCTGGGTTTGTTCCATTGATACAAGAGATGCAATCAGATCACTTTTATAACTTTCCACTCATCATCTCATCTTATATGGTATCTTCATCGTCTCTCTTTTCCCTCCTCATCCACCCATTATCATTTCTTCTTTTCACTTCCCCCATTCTCCGTTTTTTCGATATCATCTCCTGCTTTTTTTTCCCCCATCTCACCTACAATCACAGAATCTGTTCTGTTCATCATCTTCCACCTTTACTTCTCTCTCTTCCTTTTCTTCTCCTATATAACCCACCCTGCTCTTTTCTCTTTTCCCTTTATTGTCCTCCGAAAAATTGTCACCTATGTCCCCCTCATCTTTCGGTCTTCTCCTCCACCAGGAGAAGGCATTTTATGGGGAAATAAAACACACTAGCCTCTCCTCTTGTTCTTCCTTATGGAGAACAGAGGAGAGAAGAACAGGAGGAGGACCGGGGAAATCAAACTGATCTATTTTGATCCCCACTGTTTTCGGGCAGGAAGTCTGGCAATCTTTCCTACACACACGCACACGCACGCACGCACGCACGCACGCACGCACGCACGCACGCACGCACGCACGCACGCACGCACGCACACACACACACACACACACACACACACACACACACAAGGCACACAGATTTTCCACAGAGAGCTGGATAGACTTCCTCCAAATACAGGAGTGTAGATGGAGAGAAATGAGGATAAAAGACAAGAAAAGATTAAGCGTGAAAGAATAGGAGGGGGATCTGCCATGGGGGCCCTGGAAGGGAATGGAGAAAGGAGAAGGAGGGAAGAGAAGAACAGAAATTAAAGGGAGGAGAAGATGAGGAAAACAGAAGGGGGCGAGATGAGGCAAAAAATGTGGAGTATGGTAGCTGGGTGCAAGTGGAGAAATGAAGAATGGGACGATAAAGAAGACAACAGACAGCGAAAGCATGTAATCAAACTGAATATAAAATGATCATGACTAGAAAAGCTTTTGTCTCATACATGGAAGGAAAAAACATTGCCTGTGTGATTGTGTTTTTGTATATGTGCATGATGGTTGTTATCCCACGCATGCCAACAGCCCATTTCCTCCAGTGCACTATGCCAGAGCAACAATGTCAAGGCAAGTGCTGCTGTGCATGGGCTAGATTAACCATTGTGTATGTTTAAAATCAGTGCTGTGCATCTTTCCAGCCAAGTCGCCCACTTAGTCATGCTTCTAATTATATTTTGTCAGCCAGGGCTTCTCGAGAATAGAAAGGTTTTGTGAGGGGACGAGAAAAAAAAAAACTCCTTTCAGTGTTGTGGACTTCATAATAACAATGTTTTCCCCTCAATTTGTGTTTTCCTCCTCCAATATGTCAGACTACCAGGAAAATAATACAAAATGTGACCATGTTTATTAAGTTTGTCCACTTCTTGAAGGTTTCTCAAAAATAATGAGTCACTGTGCCACCCCCGCCACCCTTTTTTTTTTTTGCCTTTCTTTTTAAGAATTTTAAACATGGGTTTGATTTAAAATGTGACAATCCTGAGGTACACATTGAATGAATGAATGGTAAAAGGCTGAGAAGTGATATGAACAGAAACTTGGATTTGCAGCTTTTTATTCAACTTATTTTTGGTTAACACCGGTACAGCACCAGCACATTTTTAAGAGTAAACAATACATCCAAATTCTGTACTAGGTAAGGCAGCACATAGTGGCAAACTGCCTCTGCTGTATTTTAAAGGGCACATTTATTTGAAAGCACTATGTTAATGTTTTAAAAACTATATCAGCTTTTACTTCAGTTTTATAGGTTTGGACATTATTAAAACATGTATGCTACTCTGTTGAACCATTTTGTCCTACTGAGGATGATGAAAGGTTGGTGAAATTTAAATCAAACCCCTCACAATCTTTAGACAGAGAACTGTGATCACATTTGTTTACATCTTAATAATCAAATTAGCCTTGCAATAACAACATTTTGTTCTCTGTGGTAACTGGGCATGAGGGATGTCAAGACTTTGATTTGCTTATAGATTATTCATCACCTCTTCTCCAGTACTTAAAACTGAATATCTACACATTCAGGCTGCAGGCGCAGTTATTATGAACACATTCTGTAAGTGATTTAACAAATTATAGAAATACACAAAGAAATAAAGAGGGTAAAAATAGGCAACGTGACACAAATGGCCTTTTTTTTGAAGGAAAAAATGCAAATGCACAGAGGAGCATAAAAGACATACACACACATACACATAAAGTACCATATTCACACAATATACAGTCACACATACAGCCTCATAACAACTATATGTTTATACTGCAGAAAATATCGAACCTCCACCAACCAAACACACACAAAACATCAGAGCTGTGCTCGTTGTGAGATTGTAATGTGGATATGAACTAAATAATGAAGTGTGGGTAAATATTGGGGACTGTGTTAATGGGAGGATGTGCTCGTGTTTGTGTATTTGTGCGTGTACATGAAATGTGCAAGTATATCTGTAAAGTACAAATCTAACAATGGCGTTTCTATTCATGTGCCTATGAGTCCATGTGTATGTATCACCACCTGAAACAGTTGGTATTTTACTGTCCTGTTCTAAGAAAACTCCTCTCATCCAAAGTCTGAATGTGAGTTTATAGGAGTTCACAACAACATTCAGTGCTGATATGAAGTCTGGCCATCATTGTGTCATATGTACTCAGTTTGTCAAGATGCTGCCAACCTGATTTCACAGTAAGAAACTTAAAAACCTAAAAAGTCCTCATATTATGCAACAAAGACTGAAATCAAACGGCATCATGACTAAGAAATCATGCAACGTGAGAGATGAAAGAAATATAAAGCGCCGAATATGCGAGTGTGTTAACTTGTTCATCGATTTCAGTAATCCCCAAATCCCAACTAGCAGCAAAACCACAGAGAGCGTACAAACACACAAAGGACTGCCAAAGTACATTTAAAAGTATAAACTAGTTTTTCAGCTTTCAGCTCTGGAGAATAGCAATAATTTATGATATTGATGACCACAATTTTCAAACAATACATCGTGTTCATTTATTGTTTTTTGTAGCCTTCAGGTTCAGCAAACAATGAACCCTATAACAGCTCAATTATAGCAACAAGCTTTTCACACTACGGGCAAACTCCCCAATGGATTAAAAAGAGAGGAAAAATGAGAAGAACTGAACATCAAATAAAGAAAGGCTAAGTAATATGTTGCAAAGCTAGATGAGCAAAATGTGCATGCCCTTTTCACATTATTCCTTTTCCCCCCTGTGGACTGTCCTGGAAATACGTTTTGATGGTACTGTTCATAAAATACTGAAGTCTGCTCTCTCTAGTCAGTAGATTGTAATCATTTTGTATTCAAGTCTCTCAGTTCTGATTCCATATTGATAATTTTGTATTTATGCTGTACATTGAGGGAAGACCCTACATTTGAATAGGGTAATATTTTAACCAATAAATGAGTTAAACATGATTATTGTATTACAAGTTTTCTAAGTTTTTATGCTTAAATATCCACAATTAAATATTACATATTTTAAAATGCCACAGAGAATTGTACGCAGGTGTATGTAAATGCTACTGAAGCAGATATTTCTGGCTCAGATTTTGAAAAAAAAAAAAAATTCAGTTTGAGAAAACTGCCTTTAAAGACTAAAATTCCATAAATTTTTATTGAACATTACATTTCATGAGTAAAAAGTTTAACTAAACTTCATCAGTTGATCACTAAAATTAACACAAGTATTATTCATATTAGACCTTATCCATTACTTTAAGTTTGCATATGCAAATGAGCATTAATTAAATGTTGCCAAATTTGCATAGATACTAAATAGACAAAATGTATTCAAGTAAACACATACAAGTGTCTGTTGGATGTTTTATTTCTACTAGCCTGGAATGGGCATGTTATGGAAGAAAGATATCCCAACATTTAAAAATTGACCAGTGCTTAAAAAAGCAACGTTTTTGCCTGTAGTGTCTCATCTTAACTTAAAAGAAAAACACTGCATTAAATTGCTGGTGGCAAATTCTTTTAATCCATTAGCTCACACCGCTTCATATGCTTTTTAAGACCTGCAGCTTTACACCTGATTCTTTGCTGTGTATTAATTCTAATATAATGGTAAAATATTACATTTTCTTGCTGTATTTGTCTTCATATGTATTCTTAGACCATGCCTTTAATTTGTATTCTTTGTTCTATGTTGTGTGGACTATAATGTATTTCACTAACAGAGTAAATTCTACAGTATTATTATTCGAGCTGCTGCTGAATACTTTGAGGTGTTGCATTTGTCTGCTTTGTTGTGTTTGATATCACATAATTTGCTCTATTCTTATTTATAACCTTGTTTATCTCATTTGCTGCTGCAACGATCCAGTTTCCCCTAGGGAACCTTGAAAGTTTCATCTCCTCTAGAAACCATTTAATGCACAGTGGAACAAGGAATACATTTGTAAAGCCTTTGTACAAGACAACGGACTCCAGTTCACTCTAAAGTCATACACTTCAATTATCACATCTTTCCAGTCACTACATGTTGCTTATATGTCAAGAAAGACACAAGATGGTTAGTGGAGTGAGCAATGTTCATGTAGACATTGGTTTATTTCACTGAAATAGGTTTTGTTTTTGTTTTTGATCATAATGTATGAATGAACTGTCCTCCTACCACTTAAATGTATGTAAATATTCCAACATATTGATGTAAAATCCCTCCCTATCCATTACTGAACTCAATTAAACTTGATTTCCACTGTACGCTTCAAGAACTTCCTTCCCAATTATTAGCGACAACAACATCTAACCAATATCTCACACATTGCAGCAAAGTTGAAGCTCAGTGAAGTTTGAAGCAAGAGTGTCTCTGTTTCTCTGGCTGAGTTACTCACATGGGGCATTTTAACTCTGGGAGCAGAACCAGAGTAACAGCTGAATGCTTTGAACTAAGGGTCATCACTAAATGGCTATTTGAAGGTGAGTATAGGGTGGCTCCTTTTTGTGTAACTTCAGTCAGGAGGCCAACACCGAATGCTCAGGCATTCCCATGCCCAGACCTACACTGCAATCCCTCTCCAGAACAATGCTGCACACTCCCCGTAGAGAAATGGTTGTGCAAGAGAGAGATATTCAGCCCAAGATAATCTCTTCCACTTCTTCTCCTCCAATACGCCCTTTGTTTGCTTCATTTGCTACAATAAATACTCAAAATCTCAATATTAAAAAGAAAACTGGGGAAATGTAATATGTAAAGAACAGAGGCTTGTGTAAAAATGTAAACGAGTAGCCACAGATGTCCACTTATCGGGGATTATGTTGGAAGTGATTTAAGTTTCCTCAAGGCTTCCGGTCTAATGAAATCCCAGGACATGTACAAACACACATGCACAAGTTAGCATGTCAGCATAAAAGCAAACCCCCATATTCATGAAGACACGCAGACAAGCAAATGTGCCAATTTATTGTCTAAGCACACGCTGTATAGAGTGTCTCCTTTCCAAAACACACACACACACACACACACACACACATGCGCACACACACCAATTCCATTAAGATGAGTGTGTGTTCATTATTTATCATTGTTCATATCTTTGATAGAGTGCCAGCCAAGATAACAAGGCTAAAACTGCTGACTGATGGATATTTTGCCTTCACACATACACAGTAGTAACACACTTATACAACAGATAGAACAACCCCGTCTCAACACTCACAAACACTGAGCTTAAAGAGCTACACAGACAGGCAGGAGGTCAGGCGCCTGTGTGTTCTTCTGTGCGTGTTCCTTATTTATCATTGTTTGACATATTGCCACTGGAAATAATAGGACTAAAGTGCTGACTGATTCAGATTTAGGTGTCACATATTCACCCAGACACTACTTGCTGGGTGTCTGGGTGTATATGTGCAACACCCTTGGGCCCGTGCTTAAAAATACACATCAGAGTGATTTAATGTTAAAGTTCTTGCCTCTCTGAGTTTAAACTGAAAATGTTGCTGACTATAAAAAGACATCTTTATTCTGTGCACACACACACACACACACACACACACACACACACACACAGAAAAGGTGGCAATGAAGGAGACCTCTTTTTCCTTCTTTCTCTCTTTTCTGTGGCGTTCATTGCTGTGGTGGATTGGGCCTTAATTTCTCAGAGACTGTTTGTCCAACAGCGTGGGCATAGCACTGTGATGTCTTGTTAAAATTTTGACTTTGAGTGCCACTTTGCTATGTTTGTTCAGCAATGATTGCCATTAGTGTTCATCTAATCTCATCACTCGCATTTTAACCTTCGGAGCTAAAAGGTCATTTTAACTCCGAGATAGACCTCCGAGTTTTCTCTGTAAACAGTCAAGGTTTTCGTTGAATGCTTCTCTCAATAACACAGGTCTGAAAGGCTTAATAAAAACTGCTGAAACTATTTCCTCGTCGAAATAGCATATGCAACAATTGCATGTTTTGGGATGTTTTCCTGGTGTGTATGACCCTGTGGATCATTTCTTATTGATAAATGTATTTAAAAATGGATATTGTGTTACCAAATTATCACATTTAATAGTACTAGTCATCTTGATAGGATACATTAGGATAGATGTTACAGTTTTTCAGTATCCAAGCTACTTCTGAATACTCGTGCAATGCATTGTAGTGCAGTAGTCGGAAACATGGATTAGCGTTTAGGCCTGGGGAAGAAGTTCTGAAATATGAAGGCTATTCAAACAAATTCCATTTCATGAGCTTGGTCCAACAGGAGTAAGGAAATTCCACTCTGTTCAGTAGCTTAACTTGAGGGGAAAAAAGACATTGGGTGAAAATTAATTGTGCCTTTCAGTATTACAAAGCTGAATGTAATTTTATTAGAATATGATGAATTCCTTATAAGAATAATAAAAGACCCACTGATAAGTTGGCATTAATCTGCAGATCTTGCTTGAAATATTAGTCAGATAATCAGTCAATCAAACACCGTGTAGTAAGACAGACATTTAATTCCTATAAGCTCCCTAAGTGATTTGTTGCTTGTTGAAGGAGGCGCTAAGACTTGCTTTACAACAAATATTTGTCTGTAATGATATAATACAGACATTATTTAGTCAGCATCTTAATGAACAGTTTATTGTGAGTGTTTGTGTGTGTGCATGCATGCGTGTGTGTGTGTGTGTGTGTGTGTGTGTGTGTGTGTGTGTGTCTGAGGCACAGGAGGACAAAGTATTTCATGCTGAACTCTTCCATTACCTGAGGTCAGCAGTGTTGGTGACGAAGTAAGAAAAATGTGTGTCTGTATGTGTGCGTATGTGCGTGTTCGTGTGTGTGTATTCGTGTGTAAGCGATAAACTACACAGTGCAGGTGCAAAGAGCTATAATGATGGTGTCTGGTCAAGACGAGAAGCTGAGTACAGCAAGTTCAGGGAGCTCCCAGCTGAACACTTTAGCCTCTCACACAGAAATACTAGCCAATGCACACCAACATACACAAACAGTCAAACATGCACGCTCCCAAGAAAACAGCCCCCATGACCCGTCACATTAAGACGGTCATGCCCTGTAACCCTGTAACCTCAGGCATGCCGGAGCGATTGTCACTGCTTTATGTGAAAACTAATGATATTATGGAATACCTTTAAACTCAGGAATTCATGATGGAATTTTCTGATGCTTGCCAAACCATTTTATGATACTTAATATATACTTATTAGCTTTATCCAATCATTTCTAATCAATCACTAACCTCACATTAAGGACACAGTAATGCAGAATACATAATGCCTACTAATGTGCAATAAATAATATCAGATCACTTATTTTCATGGAGAAATAGATAAAATGCATTTAAACAGCATGAAAAAAAATCCCCATACTGTTATTCAATTATGCAAATTCAACTCAAACTGACTTGTAATTTTGTGGAGGTTGGAGGTCAATGTAGCGTCTCCCTAATCCAGTGAAAATGCTTGAACCTGCCGTTTAAGTACACTAGCAGGACAAAAAAAGACACTGGAGAGCCATGTTTCAGGAACCCCCGTTTAGTAAAGGGCAAAAGTCATAAGGGATTTAATTCTATTGAGTTAAAAACCAATGGCTTTTAAATTAGACACTTATCACTTCTGCTCAAATTCCAGCACGGAAGGTGGCAAACGAAGACTTCCAGGATTTTGTGTCTGAGGAATATGCATATTATTATCCTTTTCAGTTGTGCCAGTAGGAAGTATATGCAGGTAGCAGCAGAAAAACAAACGCAATGAAGTCAGTAGTTCTCTGTTATCATATATTAATAAATATAATGCATTGATTTTAACATTTTGACACTAAAATGTTCATTTTAGCTACAATTGTATATTAGCTCCAAATATCCCTAATCGATCCTCTTAATTATTAAAAAACCTCACTAGTATCGGCCCTGAAAAACAATATATTGGTCAATCCCTAATGAACAGCGTTACTCAGGTGGTCACACATCAAACTCCACAGTCTGCCTGTCTCTGCCAGCCCATCATCCACTCACTTCCACTCCATGAGGCAGTGAAACGGACACCTCTCCAAGTCCCTAAGGACCCCAGAGGCAGAGGACAGGAGGGAGAAGCTGAGCGTGGATGATGGGACACTCTATTTAAACCACACACACACACACACACACACACACAAACACACACTTACTCCCATCACTCCCTCTCCCTCCTTTTCCCTATCTGTCTTCTTCCATGCATCATTCACCATCCTCCCCGCTTGCCTCACTCCCCCACTTCAGCCTCTCTGTGTTTTCCCTTTCTTTGCTCTACCACACTGATCTCTCTCGCATATTAGTTTGTTAAAAAAAAAAAGCTACACTTTTATCAAAAACAATAATAAAAAAATACAAATATCTCATCAACATAAATCACAACGCAACAGTGACAACAAAGTGCACTCATCCACTAACTGAGATCATGTACCTATTGCTGTGTTTGCCTGAAGGAAATTACAAATTCAAATAGTCTGCTAAACAGCAATGAGTAAATGTTCCACATAGAAAAAGCTGACCCTTTCCCCCTGCTGTCATTCCATTAATCTCCAATGGCACAAAACATCATGATATCTTTATTTACACATCGGTACATTTGTTTCCTGTAAGGAGACAGCAAGAAATGTACTAAATTAGATTACCTCAATGAGAATTTCTGGTAAATTTGTCGGATTTTTAACTGCACATTACTGACAACACATTTTGAATATAGGACAATGATTGATATTTAAAGTTACTGTGAATATGCAATGAAATCAACCACAATTTGATATAATTCAATATAAAACTAGTGATAATGCATTTGTTGCCATTAATTTAACCTAGTTTGGGCAAATTGTCAGTTGGTTACTGAGAGAATAGTAAAAAACATAACCATAACTATGTCCTTCCTATGCTTACTTCACATGAGCATGACGTGAGTCTTAATACTACAATAAAACACAATACATGTGGTATGATGATCATAAAAAAGTACATTACACTCAACCATTAAAATGAATTGGTGGAGTGAAGAGTGAAAGTGAGCCATTATTCATTTTGCATACCCAGGTGTCTCCTCAGCCCCAATTTTGGAGACGCTGATCTGTAGTCATGACGATCATCAGGTCTGTCTCTGTTCCAACAATTTTAAGAGCTACTCATAAGCTAGACTTGTTTTTGCCTTTTTGTTATTTTCCTGTTGTATTTTCATGTCTGAACCCTTTTATTCTGCTATAACTCCACTCGTAATTAATGTTGGTCATTTTTATAGATTTTCCAATTGTTGTTATATCGTCTTTAAATCACCTTGTAACTCAGATCTGAAAAGCATCACGAGAATAAAGTTTTATTTTATGCCCCCGGTGATTGGCAGCGAATCAGTAGTTCAAAATAAAATAAAACTAAATAAAATAAAAAATAGCACACGCTGCTAGTAAAGTTTTACCTGTCACCTTTATGTGAGAATGCTGAAAACAAACTATAGGCCACTGACAGTTTTATTGCTATTTTTCTACTATTTATCAATTTGATGTGGGTAAAGATTAAAAGTGCACAAAGCCGTAGCATAAACGGAAAAACACAGGAAGTTGTCTTCTCTGGAGTTTAGATTGCACAATGAAGACAAAGGGTACTATTGTGCCACATGGACTGAGGGAAGTTTGACACTCATTTTGTATTAGGGCAGAGTTGAAATACAGTTCTGAATGTTGCAAAATCACATCTGGTGTATGACATTTGGAAGCAGCAGGAGCATTTTAAAAATGTTATTCGCATTGAAGTGACCATTATTTCAACACGCAGTGCATTCCGTTACAAATTGCATTAGGAGTAGAGAAAACGTTGTAGACTGAGCAGGTATTGAAATAAATAATACACATTCACTGCACACTCTAACTAACACACACACACACACACACACACACACACACACACACACCATAGTCCAGACCAGGAATTAGGCAAGCTGATTGGTAAGTGACAACTGAAATTGAATTTCTCTGCAGTGAGGGCCCACAGGACTCAGGAGAGGACACAAACACACAGGCACAAATGTGGGTATACACACAGACAATCAAACATACACACCAGCATGAACAATCGCTGAATAACTGCTGGCACACACACACAAGTACGCATACATGTACTCTCCCTCGGCTTCTCTCTCACACACAAACACACACATGTTAACTTCTTTCCCCACAAGTCCCTGCTCTCCAATTTACTGCCAAAGCTGTCTCTTCAAAAGCAAATCTCTTTCTCTCCTCACACCATCACAATGAGAATCACATCTGGCAACTCAAAACAAAACAAAAAGTTTTCAGAAAAGCCTTCATTATGCTGCATCCAGTTAGACGTGATTTGAATGGGGATGGTGGAAATGACAGTCATGGAGCTGGAAAAAAAGAAGCAACTCCCAGTAGTCCGATTTGAAATTAGGAATAATGAAGAGAGACATGTAATTCTGCATTTATGTTTGGTTGGTTGCATGGATGAGAGACCTTAATGCAATGTGCCTTTAAGACAATTAACAAGTCTTATACTTGTGTTTAGTGATGACAGAAAACAGTTTCTGATAGAAACCTGCTGCACAAGGAGGCCCTTCCATCAGCAGTGTGAAGTTGGTTTCAATGTATTCAAATGTCCTCTGATGCACAGAAAGGGCACCACAAATGAAACAATTGCATTCGACCAAGAAAATGCTAAATGAAATTGTAAACTGTAAAATCAACAAGCGGCAAGTAAAATAAAAAAGCACCAATCGATGCTCAATCAGAGGTCTCCAACCAGCTCTGGTCAAATAATCAGGTTATGTGACACGTCGCTCTCAGGAGCTCAGTGAATTCCAGCATGGAACTGTGATAGGATGCCACCTGTGCAACAAATCCAGTCGTGACATTTCCTCGCTTCTAAATATTCCACAGTCAACTGTCAGCTGTATTATAAGAAAGTGGAAGTGTGTGGGAACGACAGCAACTCAGCCACCAGGTGGTAGGCCACGTAAACTGACAGAGTGGGGTCAGTGGATACTGAGGTGCATAGTGCCAAGAGGTCACCAACTTTCTGCAGAGTCAATCGCTACAGACCTTCAAACTTCATGTGGCCTTCAGATTAGCTCAAGAACAGTGCTTCAGCAGAGAGCTTCATGGAATGGGTTTCCATGGCTGAGCAGCTGCATCCAAGCCATACATCACCAAGTGCAATGCAAAGCGTGGGATGCAGTGGTGTAAAGCAGCCACCACTGGACTCTAGAGCAGTGGAGACGCCTTCTCTGGAGTGACCAATCACGCTTCTCCATCTGGTAATCTGATGGACGAGTCTGGGTTTGGAGGTTGCCAGGAGAACGATACTTGTCGGACTGCATTGTGCCAAGTGTAAAGTTTGGTGGAGGGGGGATTATGGTGTGGGGTTGTTTTTCAGGAGCTGGGCTTGGCCCCTTAGTTCCAGTGAAAGGAACTCTGAATGCTTCAGCATACCAAGACATTTTGGACAATTCCATGCTCCCAACTTTGTGGGAACAGTTTGGAGCTGGCCCCTTCCTCTTCCAACATGACTGTGCACCAGTGCACAAAGCAAGGTCCATAAAGACATGGATGACAGAGTCTGGTGTGGATGAACTTGACTGGCCTGCACAGAGTCCTGACCTCAACCTGATAGAACACCTTTGGGATGAATTAGAGTGGAGACTGAGAGCCAGACCTTCTGGTCCAACATCAGTGTGTGACCTCACAAATGTGCTTCTGGAAGAATGGTCAAAAATTCCCATAAACACACTCCTAAACCTTGTGGACAGCCTTCCCAGAAGAGTTGAAGCTGTTATAGCTGCAAAGGGTGGACCGACGTCATAATGAACCCTATGGATTAGGAATGGGATGTCACTTACGTTCATATGCGAGTCAAGGCAGGTGAGCAAATACTTTTGGCAATATAGTGTATGATGCAGCTGATACTGGTTTCCACTGTGACATTGATTTTATGAATTTCTGAAAGTGTCCCTGAGCCATAAAGGCATATTGTTTTTCTCATAAATAGTGCATGTGCTTCATCCTTGCCTACAAACACAATATACAGAGGAGTCCGTTGAGAAAAGATTCTTGAGGATAAGTGGAAACTAATGTGGTGCTCACGGTGACACTATGGTTAAGTATGGGAGCAGCATAAAGTTTATCTCATGGGATTTAGTGTCTGCCATGCTGATTTATCACGGAGACAACATTTTTCCCCACATGATATTTGTCACCAAAACTGAAGTCACTGCTTTGTCACGGCTTCTGCAGTGAAATTTAACCTGAACTGATTCAAAACAGCTCATTCTCTGTCTGGGCACTGAACTGGAAGATAGCTCGTGAACGTATACTTTGCTAACATTTTTAGCACTCACGTGGCATCAGGCTCCAGGCTACATGTCACCTCATCATCCACTGACTTCCCCTATATGCAACAGTGAAACAGACACCTCTCCAGGTCTCTAAGGACCCCAGAGGACAGGAGGGAGAAGTTGAAAGCAAATATTCAGACGCTATTTAAACCGCAAGTAGACAGACAATTACTCAACCTTATCAAAGTCTCCTTTCTTTTCTACATTCATCACTTTCTTCTCCCATCCATCATCTCTACCCAATGTTCCTCTTTCCTCAAGCTTCCAGAACCTCCACCCCTCTAATTCCCTATGGACCACTGTAGTCCCCCATGGGTCATGTAAAAGCCAGCATCATCCTTCACCTTGTAGCACTGCTAGAGACTGGATTAAAAGCCGGGTGGCTGAAGGAAAAACATGGTCCGAAAGAAAGGCCAGATGCATTATTTCATGTGGTCTCAGCGTTACTGAATCTTGCACAATATCATACTTCTTTTTCACGACCATATTTGCTTCATTGCAACTGAAATGACCAGATCCATATATATGTGTAATAGCAAAAACACTTTTTTTTTTGCAAGAAATGCAATATTCATACAACATTTCCATTTAATTCCTGCACTTGCTATATTTTCCAGTTCTGTGCACTTCTGAAAAATGTATGGCCGTAATTATTATGCATAGATTTTTTTTTCTTGTTATTATTTAATGTATCGCTCTCACTCACTTATATCCAATCAAAGCTGCTTCTCTGCTTAACTCCTACTTCTATTCATGTGCTTTTGTCTTCTTTTTTTTTTCTTTTTGCCTTTGTAACGCCTCTTATCTCATGGTCTCTTATACTGCCTCTGTTTTTCACACTCCAGCATACAGCCGATGAAATATTTTCTGCACTTTAATGCATAGTGTCGTCTGCCTTCCCTCAGGCATACGCTTCGACTGGCCCCCTCCCAGTTTCCTTTTGTCACACCTTATATTGTGAAGTCTCCTACTAAAACGTAAGGCATGATGCAGGGAAGCTTTACCAGAGGTTTGCAGGGGTCAAACTTTGCCTCATTTGCATATATACTATCACAGTGTAGCTTCTTGAGCCCCAGGGCAATAAAGGATACTGGATATATGGGTGATGTAAGTCTTGGTTGAAAAGGAAAGAAACTGAGAAAAAAAGCATTTAGAAAGCAAAGAGAAAGGAGGCACACACTGGACATTGACAGCAATAACAAAACACAGTGAAAATGAGGACTTAGTTAAAATTACAACAAGAGCAACAGAGCATAAAAAGCAAAAGTCTGCTTAATTGAAAAGCCAATGAATAAAAACGGGTTTTGGACTGGTTCAGCTGATTTCACTGTACTGGGTCTAACCAAGACCACCAAACCGAAGAGGAAAATATGCCTGTAGTCATATTAAAGCATCAACAATGCATATGATTACAATAGGTTTTATAATCTAGCAGAGATTTAATTTGAAATAATTATCAACACCAACAATATATCTTACTGGTGTAACACACACACACACACACACACACACACACTTTTAAACCGCTGTCACTCTCATGTTTCATTACATTATAGCAAACCTTTTAAACCTCCTCTTACAGCCTTTTCACATAAACACCCACAATAAATGCAAACCAGTATAACATCCTGGCATTTTAATGACACACGCAGACACACACGTCCCTTACCGGAGTGAAGTTCATGACTTTGAGGATCCAGATGGTCAGTGCCAGATTGACGATCATGGTGACGAGGAGGAGGAGGATGAAGAAGTACAGGCATCTCTTCCTCCAGCCGTAGATTCCCACTGCTGGGTAAACCTGGGCACCGCATACCGATGCCCCCCGCTGGTGGAGCGGGTTGGGCTGTGCTGCAAGGATATACTGCTCCTGGGTCATCTGAAAGGGAAACAAATGAAGAATACACATCAGAATTTTTTGATTTTGCATGGAATTTCTCTTAGATTTTAAATTTGATTTTGAGAATTCATCTGTACCTCCATGCCCGAAATTTGTCAGAATACCTTCCTTGAAATACCTTTCCTGAAATATAACTGAGGATAATCTAAATGTTTTTCCTTTTGGAGTAAAAATGTGCATTTGTTCAGGTCTGTAAAGATGTGATACAAGCATCGCAGAGAAGGCTCTAAGAAAAATAGGGGTCACCAATTTACATTTCCATAGGGTGAAAGCTTAAATTAGTGCTGTCAAACGATTAAAATATTTAATCAGATTAATCACAGGGTTGTTGTGAATTAATTTTCGATTATCACGACACACATATGTACATGTGTATATGTACATATGTATGTCTGCCTCGTGTGGCAGTCACATTTTTGATAATATCTCACATATATCTCACATATATCTCACATGGTAAAGCCCCATCATGTTTTAAAGCTATTACACAGGGAATATTGAACTTTATAAAAACATAATTTCACAAATTAAATTGCTTCATCTGTCAGAAAAAAAAGTGCAGTTATATAATTTCTTAAAATTCTTCAGCCCTGCTGTCTTATCAGTAACCTGCCGTGTAAGAATTATGGTTGAATTACCATCATTATACCACTTACACCAGTATAAGACTTAAACTTGGATATGCTTCATTTGAGTGAGGCAATATCACAGGTATACGTCAGTCAGACCGAGTCTGGTTGAGTTAAGCTTAACAAAAGAAGCAAAATACATAAAGATAAATGGCCAACGCACTGTATAAAGTATGGCTGTTTCCAGCTGATGCACAGGCCTTTGATCAGGACAAATCTTATAATGAGGATATCTGCAGCTCAGTACAGAAATGACAAAAGTCCAGGATGTGGATGCATCAAAGACACTCCAGCAAAGACCATCAGAAACCTCTTATTCAAAGATCATAGCCAAGACTATGAGTGACCAGGTTATGTTCCATATTATGTCCTGAATGTGGTTGAAACCAAGCCAACACAGAACTGGGACGAGTGCTCAAGTAAAAAAGCACCTATTGACAGATGAAGTTCAGTGAAGATAAAAAGACAAGAATTGATAAAATACTACAGGATTAAAGTAATTGTGATGGACTCTCATTATGAACAGATTAATCTTCTCTGGGACACCAGTGGGTGTCTCGCTCAGGGTGCGAACATGTCCAGAAATGACCCTGCATGCAGTGGAGAGAAAGATAAGATGGAAGGAGGAGAAGAGTTTAGTCATGTCAGAGAGGAAGGATGGAAAGGATGAGAGGCAGAACAAGATAGAAAAGGAAAGAGAGACTGGAAGCATCTGTGAGTTTTGAGAGAGAGATAGCAGGAACGAGAAAGAAAGAGACCAAAGCACGATAAAAATGAGATAGAGGTGGAGCTGTAAAGTGGAAAGATAGCACAGCATTGAGTTCTGAGAGATAGAAAGGTAGGACGGGGAAAGAGAGACAGACAGACAGACAGACAGACAGACAGACAGACAGACAGACAGAGAGAGAGAGAGAGAGAGAGAGAGAGAGAGAGAGAGCAGATAAGATGGTAGAGGAGGACAGAGTCCATTAGTTGTAGTGCAGCAGCCGGAGTCATTGGTGGAAAGAGATACGGACATTGGCTGCAAGGCACTACTATCTCTGTCCATCTGACTCTCTAACTCTCTTTCACTCTCTTTACCTTGCTCTCTATACCTCAAATTCTCTCCCTGCTCTCTTCCTAATTCACTTCCTATCTCATTTCAGCACCTCTCTCTTTATCGGCCTCACACACAAACACACACACACACACACACACACACACGCACACACGCACACGCACACACACACACACGCACACACACACACACGCACACACACACACACACACATTCACACACATACACTATGTCTTTATTTGCTGAGACTGCATGACCTTAACACCTCACCGACTGTTGATTTTTCTTCCCCCTGCAATGCTTTTCCTCCATATAGTCTCGCATGATGATACCAACAAACCTTGATGGGAAGGAAAAAATGCTGACTTGGCCTCCTGAAGTTTTGTTTTTCTTTCAGGGGAAGAGTCAAAAGCCAATATAAAACTATTATCTTGTGTCTCCATGGGGGTTTTGCTTCTCATACGCAGAAAACAAAGTCCAAATTCCTTTTGAGCTATTGATGTTATAACAAGGCATAAAAACTGCAAAACCGAACCTTTGTTAAAGTTCTGGAATTGTAGAAAACAATAAAAATTAGCGGAATGGATTAGCGTGGTGGCTGGTGTGTACCTTTATAAAGGTATTTGGAGTTTGCCAGTGAAGATCTGCTAGAGCAAACCACTAGCAGTCCCCATTGCTACATCAAACCAGAAAATCAAACAAATATGCTCTTAAAGTTTAGCATCAATTTGAACAGTACTATTCTGAGTGCATTGTAACTTCTAGAGTAAAAGTGTGCTTTACAGTCGGTTACGATAACAAGCAAAGCAAGGCATTAGATATGCTGTATGGCAGCTAAAGAGTCTCTCTCTCTGCCTTCCAGAGAATGAAAATTTACAGTAGAATCAGTAGGTTTTCATTTATAGTCAATCCTCTTTGGTAAGTAGAGCTAAAACAGAGCTAGTCACCAATCTTGCAATTCTGAAAAATAAGGTTCAAGTCTTACTTGTAAATGGCTGCAGCCATTACTCACTGTTAAGATGCAGTGTTGAAACATTGGCATTATTCATTTGATAGTATTCAGATTGGCTGGAGGTGTGGCTCCAGGTTCACCTCAACCCTATCAGATAGGCACTCATGAATAATGTAAATGTTATGTAAATAGCTTCCTGAAGTACTCTGCTGGGGAAAACAAGGGGAATCTTTGCTGTAAGCAAAGATGGATTTAGAAAGGCCTAAGTATCATTTAGGGACTAAAATGTCACAGATATGTTTACAACAGATGCAGTTTTCAGGAAAATGAGTCAGAAAGAGTCACAATACTATATCCTTATTGGAGGCTTTGACACTACCCTCCTCTCACCTACCACAACACTCTCTGAAGTAATCCAAGACAACACATGCTGCCCAGTGTGATAGACCGAAATATGACCCAAATAGTACATGAAAAATAATAAAATTAGTTCAACAACACCAGTCTTTTGAGTTCTGGTGTGTTATAGAATCTAACACAGTGGTGTGTTTTCTTTTACACTCCAAGAACCACTTTTCACATGAATTAATCAAGATACTGGGTGACTGAACTGTGATAAGACAGAACAAAGCACATTAAAATTTAGCCGGAAATGCACTCAAGATGCGTTGAAGAGTCAATCAACCAAAACCTATCTAGAGGTGCACAGAAATATGCTGGCTGCATTAACTATGGAGCGTAAATTGATGAGTAGGGTAATAAAGTATGTGCAGCAGTTATTAAAACTTTAAACAAGCAATGCATTTGTCAAAAGGGAAAACAAGGATAACCTAGAATTTAATACCAGATTCAGATGAGGTGATTAAAGAATGTGATACTTATTGCAATCTGTTTTCCGGCAAAGGGAGGATGAAGCTACTTTAAATGTGCATACAATAAAAAGCATTCAGTATTCTGATCTACATGTTACCTGACTCATTTGTATCAAAGCACGATCTGGATATGAGAAATATATTACTGCCAAGTGGAAAGAGGGCTTAATGTTTGTCAAGTGGGCTAATGCATTAATGATGTTTTGCCTTTTCATAGCAAAGAAATTGTTCTGCAATGTTTCGCAGTCATTTCATTCGTTTTACTTTTCAGGTGCATCTGTTCACTCTCTGCATATACAATGCATATGAATCAATAGCAGAGCACTGCTGGAAAGGAGAACGTTGGAATGAGCCGCTGATCATTTTATCTCTGTATTCAGAGTCCACTCTGAATCAATAGCAGAGAAAGTGTAGCCCTGTGCTGCTATGTTTGCTATGTGTGTACTGGAGTATTCAGTAGTGACCTAGAATGCTAATCATTTTCCTGCATGCATCAACAATGGGAATCAATAGATACACAAACACACACAATTTTGTGTGTGGGTATGTTCGTCAGCTATTTCATGGGTGCTTCTCTAGGGCAACAATTTAAACACGTAGACGAACCACTGGAAACAATGAAAACCAGTCCTTCTTCTTTTTTTTAATCAACAAGTGGCATTGGATTGGCTAAGGTCCCTTCTGCATTGTGTGTTTTGTGACTTTTGAATTGCTCACTTGCTCAATAATTTACTGTTACTGCTGTTTGTTATGCTCTTCTAGTGGCTCACTCATTGTCAGGCATGCGTTTTTGTGTCTCATTTCACTTGAAGTCAAAAAAGTTGTTTCTACACCCACACAGCCTTTTGCCACTGAAAAAATCCTTTGCTTCCATCATCTCATTTTATTTATTTTTTGCCATTTTCCAAACTTGTCACAATTTTTCTTCCAATTGTAATTCAAATTTAAAGCATATTTCTGTACTTGTCCCTACTCTCCCCTTTATTGCTCCTTCACCCATCCCTTTTTGTTACTGAAATGAATTATTGCACAAAAATTAGTGAAAAATGCTTTTTTTTTTTTAAATTTTAAAAGGTTAGTTGATCCTTCTTATTTTGTGCTGGATAGCTGACCTGAAATACAAGTATTAATGGGAGTTAAATGGATTGTTTTGCTAGCAGTTCTCAAGCTTGCTAGCTGAAAGTGGAAAGGGCAGTGGAAAATGTCAATGAAATAAAAGTCAACCTTTGAATCAAATAAGTTTGAAATTGAATGGCTTAAATAAAATTATGATATTCAATGTTCTGTTACTAGGAAAATTAATTATGAGATGACATTACAACACTGATGAAATAACATAAATTGAGTTCAATTCAATAACATTCTGTCCTTTATTATTTTATATTTTCTGAAATAGCTAATTCATGTAAGCATTGATATATTTTTATTGTGATTCATATCATTAGCAACATTCATAAAACCTTTCTTTGGTATATTTTGTTCAGTTTTGAACATTTTAGGACTATGTTTTAGCCATTTTCCCCATCCCTTTCTATCCTGCTTTCCTGACTCTCTTCATTTATTTATTTTCCTCTCTTTGTTGTAAACCAATCCATTTTGTTCTCCCTTTTTCCATCCCTCCATCTGTTTTACACTTATCCCTCCTTGCCTCCCTCTTCCAATACATTTCTTAGATTGAACTGACAACTGAGTCATCAATCAATCCCATGGTGCAACACAGCCTGGAGGCCCCGCACAGCATGACCTAACTTTATTAACATCATAATGTCTTGACAGACATAAAAACAACAGCTACTGGAGCCACGTCACCACAGATACCATTACTGCATACCGTCAGCTCTAACAGGGATTTCTGTCAGTTCAGGGAGAGTCTACCTCAAGTAGGATTTTAACCCCTTGACGAATTAATTTATTTGCAATTACATTTTTTAAAAAAAGTTTGTTCTTGCTTTCCATCTGATGCTGAAATAAGTGGAGATTGTTAATTTATCCATTACACATAGAACAGATATATACTAATAATAACAGATACATAATAATTAGGTCCCACTCCGACTGGTCCTGCGAGAAACCAGTGCTTGCAAAAGGTTCCGAGGTATGTATTGAATATGCACAAACCGGCATTGGATGAATGGATACGCTCTCTTGGCTGCAGTGTGAATGAAAGTGGTATGATGCGAATCCCCGACAATAAGCGTCAAAGGGGTAAATTTGTGGAATGTGGCGGTACATGCTGAGGTTGGTAATCAATCAAATCAAAATATATTTTATTAATCCCGACGGAAATTGAGGTATCCAGCAGCGCATTATACTACAATACAATAAGGCACAGTGTGGTATAAAAGGTTAGAAGATGTATAAACAAAATAAAATGTAATATAACAAAAACACCACAAAAATAAAGGAATGAACACAAGAATTTGCCTGTGTGCACCTATGGAATGTCGAGAGGAAAGCATTAATTTACAAAAAGTCACAGAAATTACATTCAGGACCAAAATGCTGTCAGCTTTAAACAACTATAACACAGCCATCCACATCTACATCCTCATGAAGTTTAGTGCGATAAAAAAGACTAGACTGCAAGAAAATGAGAGAGGAAAAGAAAAAGTTGAAGGAGGTGAAGAAGAGTAGAGAAAACATCTGCATTAGTTGTGTACATGTGACTTCTCCAGCTCTACGACCCACCAGCAAGAAGCAGCGTACAATAAACGGCATAATTTTACTATGAGATAATTGCAGTAGATGAGAGGACGGGAGATATCACTCAAAGAAGCCTTTCTATAAAATTGTCCTTCATCTTTCGAGCAGCTCCATTTCACATAAAGAGGATGTTCAGAATCCATTATGACAAATTGGCAATCACAAATTTGCCTGCATATGACTAGTTTTGAGTCTCTGCAATTCAAGCTGAAAGCAATATGACACAGAACATCATTTTAATAATGGTAAGTACGTGGCTTTCAGCGTTAGCTTATTGTAAATTCAGTTTCAGTCACCTGTTGTGCAGCTGTGTGTGCTTTTTATTTTTTCGATATCATATGGAGCACCTCAGCTTGTCCAATAACAGATATTTCAGTGGAAATGAACACGGATGTGCAATGTCATCCTACCTTATTATGTAACTAAATGAGTGTTATTGTATATGAGATGTGAATTATGTGTCCAGTCAGATTCAGCTTGGTGGACTCGATAAATGAAGGCAGAGTGGGAGCAAACGCACACGTGTGCTGCCTGATAATGTATGTGAACGCTAACTAGATAAATGAACAGACCGGTGGACAGGGATGGATTTGACGTGGAAGAAAGGGTGGATAATGAATGAAAGGGTGAAAGGGTGCACTTGTAGACAGAAAAATCAGACAGCTTTAGATTTTTTTTTTTTTCCACAGCAAAAATCCATATCAAAGTGTAGTTAATATGCACGCACGGCCTGATGGGTGCTGCTGCTATATGTGAAGTGCTGGGGGCGATCCAGTGTATCTGTCAGACAGCATCACACAGCTGGGCTCTCTCCTCATCTGCTTTTATTCAGTCAATATCACTGCTTAAGTATCACTGCATGTCTGATGGCCTTGATGTTCTCTCTTTGTTTCTGTAGTTCTCTTCGTTTTTTTTTCTAGGAGGAAACCTGATATTTGTAGCATTAATGTGTAATAATTATGGATGTTGGCCACAACACAATTCTACAATTAAATTTTTTTGAGAGTGGTACCACTATGATCTAGATAGTACACTTTGAGAGTGCAATTATTTTTTAAATAAAGTATTAGACTTCCTTATTTTTGAGAAATGAGTGCTAGACATTCTCTACAGTTCAGTTCTACACTTAATAAAGTTAAAAATAATCTGGGGAACAATACTGTCGGATTAAATATCACAGTGCCGTCTTTTTTATCTCCACTTCAAGATATTCTCCACTTTTCAAAGCAATTAGTACTTCTATTTCCAGGTAACTTCTGCTTTCATTCTTGTGTGAATCAGTTAATTCTTCTATTATGCACTCATTGAGTTTAGCTTTTTTTTTTAAGGTTTAGAAAGTGTTGAGAAAGGCTGCAGACAGGATTTTAGGACAATTACATTTTGTTTTTTTTCTTAAATATATCTTATAATCCTGAAACATTTTGTGCGAAAACAAAATTACAGATTTTCTGAACAGGACTCCATCAGATCAGTTACTATTGACTGCACAAAACTGAAGCATGGTAAATCTACAATGTTATGGTTGAGTGCATGTTGTAAGAGCAACCAATCAAACCATTGTCTCTGTAATCCTGTGATCATAAACAATATGTATTTTCTTTCTTATGTAACCTTTTGCAACCATATTTTGGTCAATTCTATGCTGCAATACACTCTATATTATCAGAGTATGACACAGAGAGACAGTCAGTTATGTGGGTTGAAGGAAATGTTGAGATCCATAGCAGATACAACACTGTAGGTCAGCAGGTGTGCCTGTGTGTGACCGACAACGCAACAAGGGGATCTCATGCCGAATACTTACACATGCAACAAATTGTTGCTACCGTGCATGTACATTTGTTTTTCATGTGTTTGTGTGTGTGTGTGTTTGTGCCAGTGTGCTAAAACACCGAGCCAACTGAATTGGGAACACTCTCTGTTGGCTGTAGGTTGTTGGTTTGGACAGCCTGCCATTCCTCTCTGTCACTGTGGGCATTCAGGTGTTCAGCCAGTGGATGGATCACACACATGCAGACACACTCTCTCTCTCTCTCTCTCTCTCTCTCTCACACACACACACACACACACACACACACACACACACACTCTCTCTCTCTCTCTTATACACACAGTGCAAGGAACTCAAGCGCACATGCATAAAGACAATCCGCAAACAAGCAAACACAGGTATGGACAATCACAAAATCACACTGCAGCTACATGCACCAGCAAACGCACAGGAATATTGTCAAACATAAACAATGCGTTCACACTTAAACAATTCAGACACACACACACACACACACACACACTCACACACACACACACACACACACACACACACACACACACACACACACACACACACACACACACAAACGGGGCTCCTGAGTAGTGAGGCGTTTGCTGTTCCAACAGATTTACGAGGTTCTGCTGCAGGCCTAGTGTAAAAAGAGAAGACTTAAAAGGACAACTCCTGCTCTCCTTCTCTGTCTCACACACAAAAACATGCACGCACACACACACATAGTATACCTAAGCCAAGAGCACAACAGCTGTCCCCATATAAACAACCTGTGACAGATGGAGAGACAGGACAAAGGGATAGCAGCATCAGGGAGAAGGGCAGCTACTAAAAACAGAAGGGAGGGAAAACTACACAATGGTGTGACTGTGTGTTTGTAGTTGTGGGTTTTTTGGTGCAGTATGATGGGCTTTTTCCCAATATGACAGCCTAAACAGTCTTTGTAACACTCACTGCAAGTACAAACTTGCCAAAAAGAATAACAAAATCTGATACTACTTGGTAGAGATCTGAGCTCATTTAACTTTGAAGGTGAATGATTGTACATCAACCCCAGCCACTACACTCTTTTGCACTTTGGCACCAAATTAAAACATAAGGTGTTTAATAAACAACCTAGATGCTCTTTCATCAGTGCACTTTTTCCTATTCATCGGAGTGTTTGCTGAAACTCTGTGTTAGTGCTAAAGGGGCTGCTTTACTATCATCTCTATTTATAGAGGCTCCGGAGTAAAAAGTTGTTCTCATTTGTCTCTGCCTAGATTTATCTCCATCCAATGATGTCTTTGGTTTGTTTAGGACCCTTGAGACTAATTAGTGGATGATGGAAATGGAGAGGGAAAACAAGAGAAGCTAGACAAAAGTGAGATACAGTAAAAACGAAAAGAAAAGAAAAAAGAAAGAATGAAGCAGGTAAATTCAGAGAATACAGTAAAACTAAAATCCTCATGTTGATCCCAAACATGGTCAGCAGGGAAGATTACCCAATCTGCAGCAGCTGTCATTTCATCGCATTATCCCATCACAGGCAGCTGCAATGAATAATTTTGCCTTAGCAGGTAGTTGAAGTGTGAAAAGCTGGTTGCTTTAAACTGGTTGGGTTAAACTGGCTGCTCTGAACTGTTTGAAAATAAATGGTTGAACAGCACTATGCTTTGCCACTGTCTCAAAGCAGAACAAAATACCCGCTTCTACCTCCAGAAAGAAGGAAAAGTTAAGAAAACAACACAGTAGATGCACTAAATGTTGTTTAATAGATGTCAACTAAAGCAAAGCATAGTTCTTCCAGGCAGTCTCACGTAAACTTTATGGTATAGCGCTTTTAAAATCCGAACTAAGGTATCCACTAACTTACAGGACACTTTTGTGTTAAATACTTAAAATTATATCAGAACAAAATATCTCTATACCTAAGCTCTTAAAACCTAATTTTAAAATGTCTGTTCTGTGAGACTGCTTGCTGAACGCAGCAACTCTAGTACCAAAATGGGAATTGTCTATGAATGCCTATGTAGTTTAGGAGCCTGGACTATGAACGTGATTTACTTTTGTTCATTGGAAACTGATTAAGATTCCTACACATAAAGCTTGTGAGATTTCTAGTGTTGAACATTCATAATAATATCTATTATTTAGTAACTCCTTCTGCTTCTATGCCACTTCAAAGGATACAGCCAGTTTAAGCTAAATATTTATCACAGTGGGTTTTCATTGCTTTGGCAAGTAATAGCACTGTTTTAAACCCTATAGAGTCATACCGAGCTGAAAATCTGTATTTCAGCACCATGGAGAGCTCCTTAGTATCACAGTGCTGGGCAACAAAGAGCACACAACAGTCCTGAAACAGAAACCACTGCTCTACACAAGTTCAAAATAATGACAGATCTGCAGAACAAAACTTATTCAGAACCTATCAATCAATCAGACTTTATCCATGTAGGATGTTTTCAACAAATTAAATGCTGTTCGAAGTGATTTGAAAGCACTTGAGAATGATAACAACAGATTTGGAGACTAAGGGTGCTTTCACACCTGTTAGTCCGCTAAAGTGGTTCGTTTGGACCCAAAAGTTGTTACAATGTTGCTATTTTCAACTGGTTCGGTTCACATTCACACCAGTGTTTTTTTGCAGTTGAACCTACTCCAATTAATGTTATATCTCCCCCCAGTTGTTTGGCGGCGCTGTTTACAAAACAAGGCGTTTAAGTTTGTCCCCTGTTCATCGTAAACGCAGGCTCTCGATCAAACTCGTGTGGAGAATGTGGTTTAGCTAGCGTGAGTTTTTTTGCGCCTCCCAAAATTCCCTGTGCAGGTTGCTACGGAAGCTCCCGTAGACCAAAAAGTCTGCTGCACCATCAAGCCGGTCCGAATGGAGACAGGTTTGTGTTCTCACCAGGAGCGAACCGAACTGGAGTTCACATAGAAGCGGACCGAGACCACCTCCCGAAAGTGGTCTCGGTGTGGTTCGTTAGTCCGAACCAAAAAAATCTGGTATGCTTTCACATCAGCCCAAACGAACCGTACTTGCAGGTGTTGCGGACTCCAGTCCGCTTTAAGCGGACTAAAAGACGTAGGTGTGAAAGCACCCTAACTGACACCATCAGAGATGAGTAGTTATGGGTAAAGTAATAGAAGCAATACAATAACAATAACTTGAAGGGAATTATGAAATATTATAAGCAACAAATTGATTATAGTAATACCACCAAGTGTTCATGATATAAATTAGAATGCAACTCTGTACAATTGTTAGTTTAGATGCTACCCTTATCATTGTGGCTCTCTGCAAGATCGGCAAGGTACTGCTGCTGTTCTCTGTTTTGTTTCTTTCACTGTCATTATGTTTGTCTCACTCCCCTTGAATTCTTTTCCAGCCCCATTCTTGCTCTTCCAATATTGTTGATTTCTTTCTCGTCAGCCTCCCTCCCTTTCCTTCTTTCTGGCACATTGCCTCCCGCTGAGTCAGTATCTGTCAATCAGAAAGCTGTCACTGTTAAACACCGCCAACACCAACAACAGACTTAAGCAAGGTTTTTTTCTCCTCATGAAGAGATAGATGGAAAGTGTCATGGATTGAGAGTCCGCTGGTGATGCAGTCTGCCTTTTTTAAAAAATTTTTTTTACAGCTCTTTGAAAAGCACAACAAAAGGTGATGAGTTAGAAAGCTGTTTTCCGGTGCAGCGCGTCGGCCACATTAAATCACACAACAGGAAGGTGAAGACTCTTTCATGCTACACAATCGAGGTGTCAGTCCTGAAATGCACATGTCAGTTTTCGGGTCCAATGCTGCATTTTCTCTTATGAGCACATACTCAGTCACAGTTACTATAAATAGCACCTTGCTGCTTCATATGAAAAAGGCAATGTAGAACACTCAATACTTGAGATTTAAAATAATACTAATTTCATCTCCTGAAAGTCAGCATATGCCATCACTGATTTATTAAAGAACATATAACCCGCTTGGAACTGTCCCTGATAAATCCTCCAAATACCTTTTATTTTAGTTATACAACCCCCCCATAAAACACATCAACTCACATCTTCAGTGTCACACACAGTCAACTCTTGTATCAAAAGTCTATTACAAAAGGTTTGCTGTGCACAACTTCACTCTGCTAAATCACGGTGTAGAGAAAGCCAGTGATGTGGTGGCAGCGTTTCAAAAAGGGACGTCAGACTTCAGTACAGATTGAGAACATGATGATGGGCCGAAAGGGCAGACATGAGAGCAAGAACAGAAGCTTATGCTGAGTGTGTGTGTGTGTGTGTGTGTGTGTGTGTGTGTGTGTGTGTGTTACAGTAGAGAAGATAAATGCTGTGACTTTGAGAAAGGGACAACAAAATAACTATTTCTCTCTCCCACTGTGTTATTTCTTAGAGGGGGTATTACAGTGGTGTAGACAGCTCCCTGTGTTTATGTTTGTGTGTGTGAGATAGTAACACTTAAGAGAGGGAAATACTGGCAGGAATCACAAGGGGGGCCGAGAGACGCTTTCCAAGGGCAGCTGCACTGTGAGAGATGTGATGGACGCCTGCTGTAAGTGCATCACATGCGAGAGTGTGCGTTTGTGTGCGTGTGTGTAAATCTTTCCTGGTGACAGAATCAGCACACAGGCTTTATGACCCTGCTCAGAGAGGTGGCCTCCTCTATCATCACCGCCCCCACCTCTTCCCCAGAACACATTAATACACACAACACGTGCGTAATTTTTGTCCCTGTCTCCACACTAACTCTTTAGGCCCGTGCATGTCTCTCACAGTTTTATTCTCTGATTGTTCTTCATACAAAGGTATAAATACTGGATTAACCCCTGTGTGAGTGTGGTGACTCATTGTGTCTATGTCATCACCAAGTTTGCCACACTGGGACTCTAATAAACTGGCAGAGATGTTAAAGATTCTAGTCTTTTTGATATCATGTGTCTATCTGTAAAATCAACCATCCAATAAAGGCAGCAATGCTTAAAAAAAATCTTACAATAAAAGGAATGGATGACACAAAAACACCAGTGTGAGTTAAAAACAAACAGAGCTAGACAGAGGTAGGTAGATACTTCATTCACTTAAATTTATCCACTTAAATTCAAGGTATCCAGTCACTCACACGTGTCATTTAAGAAAATAAGGAAACCAATGGACAAAAGACTGCACAGTTCACATGCAAACCATGCTGGTTGAAGACTAAGGTGCCAAAATTGTCAATATTAACAAGAAAGGTGCAAAATTGTTAGTATTAACAATAAAAAATGGTTTACAAGTCCAAGTACAGTGTATAAATAGAAAAAAAAAACTTTTTCTTTGATGCTGAATGCCACAAATGATTAGTCATGATGTTACACACAAACATCCATTTTTTGGACTAGTTTCTTTATTGCTTCATTTTAATTTTTCCATTTACAGTTTTTTTCTCTACCTCCACTCATCTAGCTGCCCTCTTACTTCATTTTTGCCCCCTTTTACTTTTTAAATAACTACTAGGTGTTATAATTTATTTTGTAAAACAAGTTCAACAGTTTTTTTTTTTTTTGATTTTGCACTTAACATTATTGAGTGGATCTCTTTTATGTGAGCTACTTTGGTAACGACAAAGCTCAAAGATTACCTTTACCTGTTCTCGCCTTCCTCGTTTTTCTGACTCTTTTCTTCCAGTTCCCCTCTTTCTATCTCTGCTGCCATCATTCACTGCACTTGCATTTCTTCCTGACTCCCATCCTAATTGAGTTGTGTGTTGTCAGCCCAGCAGCCCCACTCAAAGCTCCTTTTCATGGTTTTGACCAAAGACTGTATTTGTGAGTGATGTGTGTGATGTATGTCCAGCAGTCTCTCATGTCCAAGTCCCTCCATGGAGCACTCATACATCAACCTCCCAGGCCTGCACCACATAATGGAATGAGGAAAGACTGGCTGATAAAGTGGGGATGAAAGAGAAAAGTGTTGGGAGATAAGGAAATTAGTGATGGAGAGACAGGCAATTGACTGCGTGACTAAAATTCAGGTCTTCTTCTCTTTCATTTTTTCTTTCTGCCATAGTAACATCCACATTCCCTCCAAAAGGCATCTCTTTGTTCCTCTTTGAAATGCTTTAACTACTCTAACCTCTTATGTATTTGCTCTACTCATCAAAATTAAAAGTTATTTTGCCTCACAATCTAAATGTTATGAGTAATTTTCTTTTGTCAAGCTAACTGCATTTTAGCCCTCATGAGAATCCCTCTCCTCCACACTAGCACACTGACTGTTTTCCTATTTCCTCAGTTTAACACCTTCTCTAGGTCACCTTTTATTCAAAGTAAACCATAACATGCATGTGAAATTAAAATTATTACTCACACATACTATTTACAAAAAAAATGTAAGATTTATAGACTATGTATGCGCACTGCCTTGAGTTTGTCAATCAGATTTGGTGGCTTTCTAATATTTTGGCACTTAGTGAACTCCCCTGAACTTTTCATTTACCTTTTTTTCAATACTGCAAAGGCATGTCTTTGATTTAAAAACAAAACAAACAACAAAAAAAACGTCTCCCTCACTCTCTTCTCTCTGGGTCTCTCTCACCAGCCTTCTGAATTCAATTTTAATATCTGGGATTTTGATGGAATTCTAATGTGAGTGCAAATGAAAGTTAATGAGCAGTTTACCTTCAAAATACGCCCCCCCCCCCCCAAAAAAAAACACACAAAAAAAACCAAACTCAGTAGTAACATACTGTATGCTTGCAAACATTTCCATCTAGAGGAGTAATGTACCAAGCAACATCAAAATGCTACAATGCAGTTCTGAGGATGTGTTTCATTGCATTTTTGTGTGTGTATTTGAGTAAATACGTGTGTCCACTCCACACACAGACACACACACACACACAATACACAATATGCATACAATCTCTTTCAAGGACACTCAGGTAGCTCTTTGGCTTTGAGCCAATAGAAAAAATAGATTAAAAAAAAAAAAATCTTGCATTCCACTTGAACTTGCACCCTGACAGTATATAGGAGGTTACAAGGATATGGACGTTGCATACAACCGCACACACATTGATGAATGGAATTTCTGAAAACTCAATTGCTGTGTGTACATCTTTCATGGGTTGCTAGTGTGTGTGTCAGCAAAGCAGTCAGAGCTGAGTTGCTAGTTTAAAAGCTGACGTGGGACTATGGCCAGATGGATGGAAATATATTAGCTAAAACAGAGGTCAGAGGAAACCAAGTGGGTATGAAAGCTTGTGTACAGACAACTGTGTCATTACTGACCAAAATAAGGATGTATGATACACACTTTGCAGGACAAGGTGATTAATAAGTCATTTCACTAAGAGAAGTGTAATACTCAACTTAACCAATAAATTAATACTGCACTGAATGCTTAGTGCTAAGCTTCAGCACATGCTGTATCGGAACAAAGGCCTATGGGCATTATAGAAAGCAAGAGGGTTGAGCTTTATACCTGTTTGTATGGCCTAAAGGACAGATTTGGTTGAGCTAAAAAAAAGATAAAGTGTTCATTAACTCACAAGATGGATAAAAGCAAGCCACACTTTATGTAAGATGCACATCCACTTCACAGCTTTATAAATCTGCTACCCTGTGATTAGCTGTGTGGTTTCTTATCAACAACTGCCCTTATCGTAGTCCCTAGTTTTTAACACAAAGGCTTATATTAGCGTTTTCTATCACATCTTTCATAGAAGTCGACATTATGGGCTTCATTTTTAGTCTTACAGTAAGTTTTTAATCATGTTTTGCTACAACAGACATTTTAGTTGTGTGTCTCTGCTCACACGTCGGTCTGAAACAGATCAGGCTTCACACAAACTGTCCCTGAGCTTATAAAAAGCCACAGATACATAAGTTTAATGAGCACAGACCATTTAATACAGAAACTCTCCAAATTCACATACAACCAAATGCTAATTCCGTTGTATGTTGGGGAAATGGAGATAACTGCATTTTCTAAACCAGGCAGCAGTGAAGATGCAGAGCTCAGCATCAGTGTATGCAGCATGAATGAGCAGCAAGTGTTTATATGAAGGGCCTTCTGTGGGAGATAAGTCGTGGACATACATGATTGGATGGCACATGGAAAATGTGATTACAAAACTATTTCTTGTCTCAACCACCGACCAGGCTTAATTAAATTGATTAGACTGCTAAGATTTAATTTTTTAATTCCATATATCTTTTATTTCAGGGTGCAGCAATGTAATATTTTTACTTTTTGAATAGTGTCAGTGATCTCTGCAGTATAGTAAGTTAATGCACCAAATATTAGCATGCAGCCTACTATCATTTCTCCAAAAGCAAGCTATGCAATAAGGTGTTTGCACCATGAATGAGTTGGTTTTAAGAGTATATATACTAAATGAATATATTGCACATTTTTGCTACATATAATACCTTATTATTCCTGAGATTTCTATGTGTTTTAGTTACCATGGAGCTACTTTACATTCACCTGGACTTAAGACGGTTCTCATGTACACACACAAATACACAAACACATGCACACAAACACACACCTGTTTCTAAAAACAACAAACAGATGCCTCTTCCCCAGCATGCAGCATTGACCTGTGCCGGCTGTTACCGTGGTGATATGATTTATTAATTAGTCTGCTGTTTGATTGGCTTGTTAAAGGACAAATCTAATGAGGTACTTGTAGATGAGAGAGGTGGAAGTGATTTATCACTGGCGCCAATCACCCCTCACACAAACACAGAGGAGATAAACTGTGCCCACAGACAGGAACACACACACAAAAATCACCCGTGCAACACTTGTTACAGCGTTGACCCTGAACATGGCCAAGGTGTTTTCGTTCGAATGTAGGGTCACAGCAGATGCCATAAGTTTGTATCTATTACAACACAATCTGGCCCCCAGAGGCCAACAGTTTAGCAATAATTAAACACCAATGCCTCACTGAGGAAAAGGGTGAACCATGCTAGTTGTGAACAGTACTCCTCAAAAATGTACTTTTTTGAGGTATTGCAACTCTACAGAGGAACAGTTAATACTTCAGTCCATCTAAAAATGTTAAGCCTCTAAATGTGCACTGAGAATTGCTCGTCACAGCGACACAGTGACCTCACAATATATTATCTCTGTTGTTTCTTAATTAGCAATATGTTAATTCTGTGTGTGATAGAGGGCCATGCTTGTTCTATGGCATCTGTCCTGGATGGTAATGTATTCTGTCGAAAACTGAGCCATTGCACTGAAAGTAATTCATTTCACATTGCATTTGCAATTTCAAAAAAGAAAATTAAACCTGATCCCGAAAGTATCATTTGAACATGTTTAAGAGAAACATGAACCAATATGCAAATTCGGTCACTTCACTTTGTCAAAAACTGAGACAAGTCCGCATTCATATGACCTTACTGCCACAAGCTGTAAACCACTGATAGAGAGTAATTGCCAAGGCCTATAGTTTACAAGAATTTTATATTAATAAGAATGTCAAGAAGCATAACTGCAAGACTTACGTGAATTGCAGATGAAACTTGTATAAAAGTGGATTTCTCTTTTGTTGTGATGGTTGAATACAGATTTAGATTGGAGCATGGAGGTTATGGTGAAGTCATTTCTCACTTGGAACTTTGCTTCACTCTGATTCATTCATTTAATGTCATGGCCATATACATTGAAAAAATCATTCTCTGTACTTTGCACATGTATAATACGTACAGAAACAACCTTTGACATGGTTCTGTTTTCTATATTATTTGGGAATGTGTGGTTTGTGCTTAGGAGAGTGTAAATGCACGCTCAGATTCCAAGGCTTGGTGTGTACTTGTATATGTGTCTACATGTGAGAAACTCTTAGTTGATAAGGTTGTGTTAGCGTAATGTAAATTAAATCATTGGCATGAACTTGTGTGTGCGTGAGCGTTAAGTCTGTCAGAGCTTATTGTCAGTTCTTTTAATTAAACTCATCCCCAACTGAGAGGAAGAAAGAGAGAAGGAGGAAGAGAAAAGAGCTGTGGATGTGGATGAAAGAACAAGGCGAGGAGGAAAAAAAGGCACAAGTGGAAAAGAAGAAGAAAGAGAGAGAAGAAAAAAGTTGTTCTGCGTTAAGGTCATAGAAAAAGAGAAAGAGGAGGGAAGCGGCAGGCAGGGGGTGAACTAAACAAAGAGGTATGTATGGAGATAAGATAAAAGAATGAAAGAAGGAAAAAAAGGTCAAATGGAAACAAATGGAACAAAAGAAAGGGCATAAGATGAGATGAGACTATATACATATATGTGTGTGTGTGTGTGTGTGTGTGTGTGTGTGTGTGTGTGTGTGTGTGTGTGTGTGTGTGTGTATACACACAGAGTATATACCAGTTCCAAAGAACTCAAATAGAAAACCAAATGGAAAAAAAAAATAAAAATAGGAAGACTGAGGATTGCTAGATGAAGGATGAGCACTAACTTCAGCTCCACACAATTTCTGTCAGGGCAGAAATTGTGCACGTGTGTGTGTGTGTGTGTGTGTGTGTGTGTCAACCATGTGATCTAAGGTCTTCAGTGTCACTACACTGCCTCTGCTGTGATCGCAACCCATTCATCATTTGAACATCTGGTGCCCTTGCAGCAACACACAAACATACGCACACACGCACGTGCGCATGCATAAACACTGACTCCTGAATTTGTTATTTTTGCCTTGTTACTACCTTTATGACATTTTTCCCCTCCAACCAATCTTTGTTGATCAAGGATTGATCCAGTGACTTTTTGAGTACCCAAAATCCCCCTTTCAGCCTCCCTCTTCATCTCACCTGCCTGCTTCTCTTTATCCCATCATCAATAATCTTGTGAGAGAGGACAACATGCATCACAACATGCACTCCTGCAAGGCAGACCTATCACAAAGGGAAGTCAAAAATAAATATTTCTGATTAATGACAACAATAGTAACAATTATATGTGGTAAAACCCTATTGAAAGTAGATGCTAGTTGCTAATAAATTTTATTTCACACCTTTTGAGCTCACACCTCTACAGCACTAACGTAAAAATGTGAGTGTGATCACTATGTAAATATGTACAACTAAATAAGGCACTAACTAAAAGCCCATGTGAGAGCTGGTATCACCATAACAAGAGCTCTGAGCTGGGAGAGGTATTAAGAAACTGGTCTCAGCAAATCAGAGGCCAAACACCATATTCTGTGAAGAGAAGAATCACTGGTGTTGTACAGTTCGCTTGGGAAACCTAATGAAAGTAACAAGAAGAGAACTTAGTGTCAATCCCCAGATGCTATAGCCACTTGCAGTAGCACTAAGCTGCATTCAGTCCCTACTTGCACCACTATAAATACATTCCACTGGGAGGGTCCTGAGAAAAAAGGAAATCTTTAGCTGTGGTGTCCTGAGATAAAATGCCAGAATCCTGGAGTCAGTAGTAAATGCAGTAAATACACTACATGCTTGAATTAAGCAGTGATTTGAAATAATAATAATAATAATCCTTTTTTTGTCCCAATGCAAATCAGACTTCTTAAAAGCAATATAATATATAAAAATGCTTACCAAATGCAAATACTGCAGGTATAAAACTATAAAGTTGGACTTACTACCATTAAATATTCATTAACATTATTGATGCATGACCCTGTTGGAGTTGTTACAGTCACTTGTGGTTCACTCAAGGTTGCACAGACTCCTGCTTCCACTACATAAAAACCCTTTGGCAGAATGTTGACATGAGCTTGCACATAACCAACACACCACATTTAACAACCAAGTTTAAGTTTTGGATGCCGTAACATTAAGTCAAGCTGAAATGAAGTTCTGGCACCGACATTTGTCATTTTAATCAGAGAATAAATCTCCAAGATGTACTGATGAGCAGGTGGTATGAGTTGCACCAGTTGATTGTAGAAAACAGTGAAGTGGTTTGTCACTGTCTCAGCTATTTTACCAACCTGAGCGTCACAAGAGTCAATCACCGGTGGAAACAATATCTCAAATTCACAATTTAATTTTCGCTCACATAAGGTGGAAATTACTTGCAGCGAGGAACCTTTCTTTAACAAGACCAGCATGCCGAAGTGGACAGAACACAAAGATACCGATCCATCCCATATTTATACAAATATACAAACTGTGAAGCCAAGAGAAAGGTTGTATTTCTTTCTAGGTAAATAATTTCACACCAAATCATTACCACAAAACCTGCACAATACTGAAACACTTGCATTTTGGATTGTTTGGGATAACGAATTACAGTTTAATTTGCAATTGTGCATAGAAATTACATGATTCAAGCATTTCAAATTTTTGGTAATGCAGTTTATTACATTTAAACGTTGGATCTAAACCGGCAAATCACATGAACCCAGTAGAGTGAATAGAGGACAGCTACTGAGATCTATGAAGCCAGCTACTGTTTCACTCTGGCACCTTTGTCATCTCAGAACTAGTGGCAAACTGAAACTTATGAAGCTTCACTTACCTCACAAGGACCTGGAAATTGTTATATACTACTGCTACCCCCTGTATATGGTGTTGACAAAGTGCAATCATATCCATTAGTTTAGAATGAAGCTGCCAGACTCTTGACTGGTACAAAGAAAAGACAGCACATCAACCCAGTTCTGGCTCATTTGCTTTGGCTACCAGTGAAATACAGAATGGAGTTTTAATTGTTACCGTGTGTTTCTGATGTCCTTAATTGTTTAGCTCTGCAATACATTACCAATGTACTAACTTTATTTCCTGCCCCGAGGTCACTTCGGTCGACTTCACAGTTCCTCTTCTCACACCTCCAAAACCAAAGGTGATAGAGCTTTGTCAGATATCACACCCAGGCAGTGGAAGAGCCTCCTGTTCCACATTAAATCCTGTCTCACTGCTGGCAATGTCAAATCAAATTGAAAGGCTCACATTTTTTCCTTTGCTCTTAGTTTTTCCTCAAGTCGTGTCCTCTTTCTTTGTATCACCCTGCTGTTGCACATTGATCATCTTCCTGATTTCACTCAGTTTTCTCTCTTACCTTTTGCCATTATAGATCCACTTGTTTTTGTAATCCTGCCAATATGCTTTACTTTAACTATTGTGTTCATCATCTTTGTCATTTCCTCCTTGCATTTGTATACACTATGTTTGTGTCTCTCCTATACTTTGTCCTTTCTCTCCCTGTACTGCTGTACAGATTTAATGTGCAGCTAGTAGTCTCTACTTTTGTAGACTTTTAACGATAATGAGGTCATTTCATGAAATGTCAGTTAGTGCCTCCCACCTGACTTCCTCAGAATCAATTTTTATTTTTTAGTATGTTCAATTTTTTCCTTCATATTTGGAATGTTTTTCAGAGTTTCAGGTCCTTGTAGTACAAAGGGAAGGAGTCAAATTTTCCTGCTTTTTCATTTTTTTTCATTATTATGCTATATATATATATATATATATATATATATATATATATATATATATATATATATATATATATATATATATATATATATATATATGCAAACTATATCATAATTTCACGAGCAAAACTGTGCCAATTAATGTCTATGACAGAGGGTAATAAAAACAAGTATTGGTACCCTGCACATGTTGTGCTGCTTTATAGTAATTAACTGGAGATCACAACATAAATCACACTGTCTTAATCTTAATATTTAAAGTTGTTTAGTAAATTCAAAACCCCAATCCAATTTCTCTACTGAAAAAGAGGTTACCTCAATGGCTCACTAAAGATACTTGACTTACTTAAAATCACATTTTTAAAAAAAAAAATATTTTATTTTATTGCCATAATGTTTTTTTCTTTGTAGTAGGCCTGAAACAGAAATGTTGTAACTCATTTATTACTGCATTTTTTCTCTTGAATGGATTTGCTGTATCCTGTTTATGATAATATATAATATAAATAATTAAGACCTCTTGAATATTTATTGCATAACAAAATGTATATGACATTTTCACTTTGCATGAAATTACCACTTGTACGATAGAAGCAAGGATTTGTTTTTAAAAAAATTTCGACTTTGCACTTTTTTCCCTTTTGTTTTATAAAAAAACCCTCAGTTTTAGAGTAAATAGGTTGTCAAGTAGATCTCTTTTTTTCTTGTGGGTTTTATTCAATCTTGTGAAGTCCAAATGGAAGTTATGCAAACACTTTGAAGCACGCTTAATAATTGAGAGATGATCACCTTTTGATTAATAAGAAATGTGTCCTTTTAGAATTTTTAAGCTGAGAGAAACACTGGAGCTAACTCATGAACCCTATGAAGCATTTCCCATTTGTACCAGTGTTTTTACTTGCATAATGAAATGTTTATGAGATTAATAATTGAAACACATTTGTTCATGGGTGATTAAGGATGCAGCAGGCTACAATTTTAAAGACCACCGATGGTGCTCATAGGTCTGGGGATGCAAGGTTGAAGTAATTACCTGTCCAGTGAGAGATGTGGATGAAGATAGCAGCCTCCTGTGCCTCGTGCTAGGAAATTTTTAGTCCAAACTAATTTCAATCACATATATTTAGTATAACCAAAGTAATAGTTGGTGCAATAGTTTAACAGGTTTTGTGGAAAGAGTTTAGAGAGTTGTGGCTAACTCAGACCTCCACTTAGTGAGTAAATGTTGCACATATAACCAAATGTTAAAACTTTAACCACAAATGAAAAATCCAGGAAATTTCTAACACACTATTACACTTTAAGTGTTCCAACTCCAAAACTATGTTTAAAAATGACTATTTATTTGGAAACTTTTTGTCATCAACCGTGACTCCATTACAAGAAGACACATAAAAATCACAGAACAAACTGTTTACTATTGAACTCTTCTGACCCTTGTGCTATGATGTATACTTTACATCTGTAATGACAAATACAGATGGGGAGGTAGCAAACTGGTGCAAATATATATATATATATATATATATATATATATATATATATATATATATATATATATATATATATATATATATATATATATATATATATATATATATATATATATATATATATATATATAAAACAATGTTATGAATCCTGTTAGAGAGATTTCAGAGATGCAACATTGGACAGTTTCACCTAGTGATATAAGTCAGCAATTATGTTGTGTCAGTTCATATACAGCAGCTTGCTGAGTTGTACTGTTCAGTAGAATGTGTCCTGAAAGTGCTCTCCTAATAAGCATAATTCATTTTATAAAAGCCTGTAATATCACTTCAGTGAGTCTGAAAATGTGAACTGAATGCATAAACACAGTGTGCATCTATTATGTTTGTGTTTCTTGTGATACTCTTTTATGTTCTTGTCATTATAATGAAAAAAAAAATATACAGTGAAGTGGGTATAAAAACATGTCAGAAAGAATAAAAACCAAGGAGAGCTGGCATAGTCGAACAACACATACATGTCACACTCACGCACACACATACACACACACACACACACACACACACACACACACACACACACACACACACACACACACACTTACACACACATATACATACATACATACACACACACACACACACACACACACATACACATACATACATACACACACACACACACGCACGCACACACACACACACACACACACACACACGTAATTGATTGAGTGCTGAGAGGGCTATTGGCAAAACACCAGAGACAGGCGCAGAACGACAGAGACCAAGGGGGAGAGAAGGAGTGATTTGCTGTCTTGAGAAAGGACATTTATAATACGACTTCCCAAACACACACACAAGATGCACACAAAACAATACACATGCTGAGATGCTGTGCAGCACAAACCTATTGTGGATTTTAATACAAATAGCAATATATAGAAAGCAGACAGCAATGAAGGAGGTTGTGCACATTGTTAGCTTTGCAAGAAATCAATTTAACGTCAAACCAAAGTCATAAAAGTCTGGCATTTTGCAATGATATATATATATATATATATATATAAAATGGAAGTGCTATTATAAACTTATTAATGCGAGAAAAAGATGTTGTTAAAGGTATATTCAGAAACGTCTCTTTATACTCTAAGCCTCTTCAGGGTTCAAGCCAGCATACACGTTTGATTGACAGCTAAGCGAGCCGCAGCATGGATGGACTCGCTCTCCTAACTGCCACTTTACAAGACAAGAAACAGACAGTGTAATGTTAACAAGGCTACTGAAAACACCAGAGCATTTTACATTTAAACTGGCCCATCTTGACACTCGCAGGCAAGTTAAGCTGCTCACTGCTGTGAACTATCTGAAAAGCTAACTATTGGGCACAGTGATATTGAATCGCTACACTTTTCCCTGGTGTACATTTCTGTGTCTGCCCATTAAACATGCCAAGACAGAATATGTGTCCGTGCTTTCAGCAAGAAAGATGTGCTCTGCTGCTAACAGTTTGTGGCTCTTTTGTGTCTCAGTTTTCTGCCAGAGACTGTCGAACTTTTTAAAAATGAATTTTAATCTGAGTCAAGGGTATTTTCTCCAGTGAATAAGAAAGCAGCAATATTAAGATTCTTGTCAGTTCACTTACATGTGTAAAGCACCGGGGAACCTCATTTAATTGTAATATTAATGTTAAACCGTATCTTACATCTGTCACACTTACTAATGCATTCAGTGATTAGGTGTGTTTATCAAGGACGTTTGCAAAATGCGGCACAACAACATCCATGCGATACCTTGTCTGAGGGGACAGGTTCAGAACATGCGCGGCTCAGCAGCATGCAGCCAAATGACCATAATCATCCAAGTTATTGGCTTAATTAACATTGGTGAGATAACTGTAATGAAATTCATTTTCTCTGCCAGTCTCTGAGATCACTGACGTGCCGAACTAATTCTGCAGAGTGTCTGAGCGTGCAAGGCAATACCAAACATTTTGATTTCACTGGATGAATCTTCCTCATCACTCTCTGTCAACAGAGCATTTTTCTTTCTGGAGATGGAAGTCCTTGATCTGAGTTTTTCTTGCACTGGAAGACAGGACTTCATAATCCCCAATATTAATAAACACGGCCCCATGAACTAGGTGCTGCTTAAACCAACCGTATGTGATGTTACGCAGAGTTGAATTTGATTAAAGCAGTTCTTTTACACTACACATAATACAAACAACTATTGGATTGTGTTGCTATCGCTGTAGACCAGCTTTGCTTGGAATGCATGCCGAAACAGAAATACTCTCATATAATTACTCACAAAAATAAATAAATAAATAAATAAAATTCTTAGCTGTGAATAACAAAGATAATGTCCAGTCCTGCTGCCCCAGTGCCCTGTTCCACATAAACACTGTTATTAATGAGGCTAAACAAGGAGTCGTTGTCTTGGTGTCATTTTGGCTAGAAGAAAAAAAAAACTTGAAACATCCTCTCTCTCTCCAAATGAATTATTAGTTTGGAGGGGAAAAAGGCTGTTTTGCAAACAAAGTGACATACTGGAAGGCAGTGTCAGCGTGTTCGAGCTGGTCTCTTTGTTGTCAGACAAGCATGGCACAGGGATGGTTACACTGCGAGAGATGGAGATTTCTTGCAGTGCAGAACAACAAGCAGTGCTCTGAGAGATGTGAGAATATAAAATGAAGGCAGGGAGGGGAAGGAATGAAGGGCTGGATCAAGACAGAGATAGAGAATGAATGGCGTGCGCACGCACACACACACACACACAACACACTACACAGTAGTCCAATGTTCCAGCTCATTTCAGCACAACATCATCTGACAACAGAGAAGCTGCAGAAGTGTCTGGTCTCACACTGGTTTCACAGCCATGGGAAACAAAATCAAAATGCCAATTTTCTTGCAAGTCGGTCCCGAAACACAAACTTTTTCTGTGTGTGAGTGAGCGAAACTGACAGTCAGGCCATAATCAAAGTAATGACCTGATACCAGGTTAGAGGAGATGTGCATGGTCCATCAGCTTTAATTTGTCTGGAATGTTTTTTTTTTGTGTGTGTGTGTGAAAGTACATGATTTGGCATAATTTTATGGATGCTTACAAAGAACTTTCATGAGTGCCTATTTTCTGCTAGCGATGCTCTTGTAGGGATTCCAGCAAGGTAATGTTAGTGCCATTACAGTTACAGCATTTTGTGTAAAGAATGTACTTTCTTGCATACCTAAATTGAATTGTGTGCATTTTTGACACCTCACTCCCGCTGGCATGTGTGTGCTGGGTGTTTTGTTTCAACTGCACGGCCCTCTCCTCTTCCACTCTTTCATGCCACAGTAGAAATCCACATTGTGTCTTTCTTTCCCTGGAGAATAATTTCTTGTGTTATTGGTTAAATCTTGTTTACCATGGCACTGTTACATTTTTCAGATTTAGAGGAGTAATTTGTCCTAGGAGCTGTATTCCTATTATCATTAAATGTATGTCGAGGTCCAACTGTGTTTTAGTCTGTTAAACAACAGGGTAAAAACATGTTGCCACTGGTGTTCAACTGGATCAGTTTAAAGCAGATTTGCTTCTCATCAAAAAAGCTACATCATATTGTTGAAGGCAGCAATAAAAGCCTCAGTATGAAGAGAATGAATGGAGCTAAGTTACAATACTTCTGTTCAGCATTTTCTGTCTCTGTGCAACGTAGCAGAAAGTTGAAACTGACTTAAACATTCCTCCAAGACATGTTGAGATTATATGGAAATTGATCATAAGTGATTCAATATAGAACACCGCTGCAGTGAAAATCTTAGTTCAAATGATTTAATGTAATTGCCACAAAAATGCAATGTAAGATGATATTGTTTTATGCGCTGTAAGGTTTAAGAGTAAAACAAGCCTATTATAGTCAACAGTTGTGGAAAAGTAGGTTGCCTGTAGAAATATGCATATTCCCAAGTGCAAATGCAACCTCGTGCTGTGGCTGTCTCACTTAATTTGCAAACACCTCAAAGTGTTTTTCATTTGAGTATAGTAAGTAATTTATGTACCACATACAGTAGTATATTAAAGCTTTCTGTATTTAAGATATTCTGTATGTTTTTAACTGAATTTGCAAAGCTCACCATGGGAATTTTATATTTTCAGATATTATTTCAGTTAAATAGAACTTGAATCTGCCATGTTTTTTTTACCAACAAACTTATATTAACTTAAATACTCCACCACTGACCATTTTTATTCAAAGTATTGAAATAAGCATCATCTTTGGCATCTCATCTTCTTGCTCCAGCATCATTTATGTTCTAAATCCCACCATAATACATGTGATAGGAAATCATCTGGAGTGAAAACAAAGTTGAGTATCTTAATTATTCTATCAAAGGTTCACAATTTCTCTTCTGCTCAGCATCTCTGGTGTTAATATGGACATTTTGACACAAGTATCTTTTGTCACCAAATGGAAATGTGATCTTTGATTCATTTCCCATTCTGTATTTTTAGCTGTCTCCTTTCTCTCTCTGTCTTTCCACTGCGCATTCGAAAAAAACCAAACAAACACCCAAAGCTTGGCAGAGAGGAAAGAAGGTAGGGCTGCAGGGGTTGCAGCTGGTACCCTGGATGAGGACCTGGCACAAGACAAAAAACAAGAGCAGGGAAAAGACACTGAGAAAGAATGGAGAACGGGAGATGGACAGATGGAGGGCAAAATGAAATAGTGGCTGAAGGGAGAGAGAGGGATAATGATGATGAGACTTCAGCTGGGCAGAATGGAGCTACTGGCTGGATAGAAGTGAAACTGATTGGGCTAAGAGTTCTGGAGGGTGAAAAGAGGGAGAGAGATCGATAGATGGGATGGGCAGCAGATGGGTACACCCCTGTTAGTCTCTGCTGACCACTTGGTTTCATCAAAGAGGGATTTTTATGCAAAAACAAACAAAAAAAAGAGGTGCGGAGATGGACAAAGTAAGGAAGCAGGAAGCAAGAATCGTGCCTATTCCTTTGTTATTTCTTTCTTTCTGATTTTGTTGGAATTATCGTGTCCACCCATCTGTCTTTACTACTCCTCACTCATCATTGTTTATAAGTGCTCAGGGCTCGTTGAATATTAACTACCATTTAAACAATGCGGTTGTACTTTCAAGGACTTTTTAAAAGTCCAGTGAAAATTAAAATATATAAAGATATCATTAGTTAAACCTAAATCAGTTTCGCACAACAATTGATTATTACATCATTTTTGAGTCAACGGTGAAGATTTTAGCGAACAGTTACAGAGTATTATAAGCTGTAGAGTCAAATCATTATTCCATTCAGATTGGATGTGGCATTTCAAGCACTGCAAATATGAAACTGTTTATTTCAGCAGCTTTGACTTATGAGATTTAAACCAGGGTGTCGGCTGACATGAACAGTGAGGAATCAGTCGTCGCACAGACACTTTTCGAGAAGTTCACCATTTCGTGCTGCATATAACTGTGTGCCAATTTTTTTTAAACAGAAAGAAAATAACACCAAATGATTTTTTTCATCCCCACAAAACCACACACACATGCTTACACACTCCCCTCTCAGATGTATATTGTTGGCTGTCGTCCCTGACATCTGTCTTTCTGTGGTCAGAATGTGCCAGACTGGACCACTTCACCTGGAAATACAATCCCAGGGTTAGTAGTGTACAATACATCACAAACCTCTCTCTACCTCCTTCCCTCTCTCTCTCTCTCTGTGCTCCATCAGGCGTTGCTCACCCTTCATCTGTCTTGTCCAGCCCCCATCTCCTCCTCTCTGTATATCTGATTACAAATGCAGGCCTGCTCAGGGTCAGCTGCATGCCCCACATCGCCTCTCTTCCCTCTCTCTGACTCACTTCTCTCCTCTCACGCTCTCCCCCACCTCTGCTCTTTATTTTTCTTGTTTTGCACCATCATCCCATTTGGTTTGCTATGTGTGTGTGTGTTTTTTTTCACCCTCTTGTTCTTTTTCTCGCTCCACCTGTATTGGCTTGCCTCTTCTCGCCTCCTCTCACTTTACTCCATCTCTCTCTCTCCCTCTCCTTCTGTTCTGTCTGCTCGCCAGCAGAGCCCCAGGGTTAAAACATGCTGGCATCCACTAGTCTGGCAGGTGTGTGTGTGTGTGGGTTTGGAAGGCGTTGCTTCATTACACAGTCGACATCTGTAGTATATGTGTGCTATTTCTGTGTCAGTTTCATATAAAATGTCACATACCATACGAGAGATGCCAGTTAACCAGCTGTAGGCTCTCTGCATGGGAGATGGTGAATGTCTCTGTGTGTGTGTGTGTATGCGCATTTATGAATGCCGGAATTTAAAATGTGTGTTGTGACTGAATGTGCAATATTGCATTAAAATGCTCAAAAGGTACCCTCAGGGGGGATTGACCACAACCCTAAAGAGTGATTCTTTTATGAGTGACTCCGCATTTTGTATCTCACATTTACGTTTGCACACGGATGAAGGTGCTCATGCACACACACGTGCACCGAGGAGAAAAGAGACACAGTCCTGTGAATAGGTTCCTGCCATTTCACTGATCAACAGTAGGAGGCAATAACATGAAATTTAGCAATACACCACTGAGGAGCAGACTAATACCAAGCATGCAAAGATTTACTAATACAGGTTACAAATTCTTCCAAAATCTGCCACTCCGCTCTGAAAAATAACTTCCCATGCCGGTTTCCCATCTCTGTCACTTCACTGGTTTATCAGTCACAGCCTCACTTCATGTAAGCAATGATGTGTAAGTAATTGCGTGCTTTTTATTGACCATCAATGGTCGATTTGTGCAACATTAACTTGTATTATATTGCCCTCCAGCATGCATCTGATATAGAACTATTTGATTATCTTATTCTTCCAGGTCTTTAATGTGCATCGCTGGTATTCCAGCCATGACAGTCATAACCACCCATACACAGCCTCATTGTCACAGTGGCCACGACAATCCAGACACAATCAAAAACACATTAAACTGCTTAATGGATATGAGAGTCTAAACAATATAATACAGCTGTTAACATTGTCAGTACGGCTAGCTTAGACTGAAAAAACGCAAAGCTAATTGCCATTTTTACAGGTTAGTGATCAAAAGCAGACAGATGCCACTGCACACATGTTAAATGCCTAATAAAAGCATCACATCGCAGTCTTTTTAGATCAACCAAAATGCTCACTGCCTGTTCAAAAAGTCTCCTGCTGCTATTGATGAAATGGGATTTTGTTACATCTTAAACAGAAACAACATAAAGTCAAGTCCTGGCACACAAACACCTACACTTAATTAGACTTTGCATCCAGGTAGACACACATTTTTCACATGCACACACATTCGAATACTAAGATGCTTCAGGCACACACTTCTGTGACACTCACACACACACACACACACACACACACACCGTGATTAAAGACCAAGGCCATCTGGCGCTGTAAGGAGAGCGAGGGGAAAGCACCCTCATGGATGCTGATGCAAGCCTTGAGACATGTCCTTTATATCCTTTCCTTCTCTCCTCCATTGTCTGCTTCCTGTCTGGCCTCTCTCTTTCTCTGTACTGTCCTCCCCTTACTCATCCTTCCCTGATTAAACACCACATTAAAGCCAAATTATCCATATTTCCTCATGTTTTGGAATGAATGTGGGAGATAACCTGTGTACCCACCAGGTACCACTTTTCAGCCAGCAGCACTAAGCAGATGCTCTGGGAGATTGTTGGTAGTAGCTCCTGCTGTTGCTCTGAGACCAATGAAAATGTGTGTGAAACACTCAGCATTTCAGTAAAAGTTGGAATATTATTTATTCTAAACACTGTTGGGATTTTACATTTATAACAACAGGGAGATGGTGTTACTGTTGAAAAGAGAGTTTCCCCAAAGGTATGTGACAATCAAAATGTATAAATAGGCTCTCTTAGTGTATCAGATTTGTAATCATTATTATTTTCACCAAGAGTATCAGTTCAGCAAACCAAATGATATGAGAGAGTACCTCCACTTTTACTAGAATTGATTTTTGAATATCTCCCGATAGCTACTTGTAATCTATTGTACTAGAAGAACTATATGTTCAACTTAGGACCTTTTGTGTTCCATAAGGAAAATCAATGACTGGATGTGGCAAAATATATCTCCCTCCATTTAATAAAGGCTGCAGGCTGAAATAACATTTTTCTTCGTTTGCAATGAAAAAAAAAAGGTTAAAAGTCAGTGGTCAGCATGGTTCACCAAGGCTGAAACTCAAGATAAAAACTTGTGGATTCAATGCTGATTTCTCATTTAAGCCAAGTAAAGCAAAAGGTCAACAGTTTATTCAGTGAGTCTGAAAAGATTTATAACAGTGATGTTTTTGTCCCTATTACTAAGACTGACAGCATTCTAACTTTGATAGAATTAGGTGTATTATGCATGCTAGAGAATGTGTCAATAAATAAATGAAAAGAACAGCAACAAAAATGTCTCGCCTGCTTGGTCTATAAGGTTTACTTTAGTGTTTTAATCAAATACAAAAAAAAGACTAATTTATAAATGGAATCCTTCATTCTACATTCTTCAAAAACTGCTCATCACTCATCCTTACAAACTTGTGTGAAAATATTCAAAACGGTACACAGTGAACACAATTATGTATGAAGCTAATGACACCATGCCATCTTGCCATATGTTTGCTTCCATATGTTCAGAGATTTGATGGAAACTCCCTTTCGGCCAAAAAGTAAATAAATACAAAAATGGAACCAAATTGGAAACTGGTTTTAGCAGGTAGAGAGTGCAACTAATCTAGAACTAACAAAATGTAGAGGGAAAACCATCAGTAAAATAATCAGTTGTTTTCCTCTTCCTCTGCCTATAATGGAATTCGAGTTTTAGAAAAAAAAAAAAAGAAGACAGAAGAAAAACGTGGACCTTGTATAAATCACACTGCTTTGTACTCTGCACACATCCTCCCCTGCTCCTGTTAATTTCAGTCTCCTATATCGATGATCTCACTAGTCATACTTTTCTCCCCTTAGAGGTAAAAACACCACCGCGGAGTTAATCCAACCTATGCTTGACTAATCTAGGGTACACTGCATTTTAATATGCCGAGCTATATGCTAATCACCAAGAATGTGATGCTGAACACCTACTTAAATGCAAACATAGGACGCTCCATCTGTCCCTGGGGCAAGAGAGGAGGAGGTAATTTACATGATTAATTACTTATACCTAACAAGCACTGGCAGTGTCAGGGGATCCCTGTGTTCCTCGAGTGATGCGTGTGTTTGCGTTCAGCTTTGCAGGCCTATTCGAGACTTCATAGTCTAGTCATCTAATGATATATAATTAATGATGCGGTCAATTTTTGTAGTCTGTTAAGTTTAGGAAAAGTTAGTTCCCATTCATTTTCAACGTTTTAACAAAGCCATCCCTCCGGCTCCATCACGGAAAGTAAAATTAATTAAAACTGTCTCCTGAATTTAGCCACACCACAGTATAGCCGTTTTAAACTAGTTATACATCTTCTAATGCATCAATGCAGACAGGGGTATAGATGTAGGTGTACAGGGAGAATACAGAATGATTTCCAAATAATAAATGATGTTTTTTGCCATATAGCTTTATTTTTGATTGCTGGCTTTAAATACTTGAGCTTATAATCAACTCAACTTTTAATGGGCCCCTACATTACTGATATACTGTGCACACTGTATACTTCTGCATTCATCTTAAGGCTAAGATCATCATTAAACCCATATTGCAAACTTTTTGAGATTAAAATGTGTTCCCGTAAGTATTGTAACTGAATACACTCTCAGAAATGATTGCAAATTAAACTGTACCTCCTACGTGCCTATAGGAAACTCCTGAACCCACTGGAGGAACAAAAAATAAAGAAGTCTTCAAAGCCATAAAAAAACAAACAAAAACAACATTACAAGTTCTTAAAAGTGTCTGTTTATAGGAAATAAACTAAAACCAAGAGATCTTGATTCCAAACTGGTTCGAGCAGCTGATCCGCCAGTTTGTGCCATTATTGTCATTTACTTCCTTCTTGCTTTCTGTCTGTTCTTGCTGATGTCACTTTCCCGGAGGTTGTTAGATATTCAAGAGACGTGCTTGAATACAGCACATCTAACACCTGACAGATGAGTTGCATATTCTGAAATGTATGAGCTACTTGATATCCATATGTATATGTTTGTGGAGGTGCTTTGGAAATACTTTCTTAACCTCCAAAATCGGTTCTTATCAGGAAATTGAGCCCTGAATAAAAAAGGCTAAAGATTGAGCTTAAAGGACTATAGCCGTGTGAATGTCTTAGATATTTATTGATCTTCCAAACCTTTCACTTTAACATCTTGCAGGCTGAACAGTCACGTAATGTATGCAGTAATCTGATGCATACAGGGGGAAAAAAATGGAGAAAAAAATGAGAGTAATATAATTCAGCAAAAAAAGAAGAGTCTCAGTAGAGCAGCAGTATGCTACAACTCTCTCTCACTCACTTTGAAACTGACTAGAAACATATGGACTGGTTCATTACCTGTAATATGGCATAATAGCAGAATCCACAAGGCATATGTGTGTGTGAGAAAGTGCATGAGTGGGCAAGCGTGTCTGTGTCTAAGTGCATGCAGCTGTGTGTGAGTGTGTATGTGAGTGCTTATATCTGCGTCCGACTGTGCCAGTTTCCTTCCATCACTGTCTGCTTCCATGCACACACAAGTGCGTGTGAGTATATGCGTGCTTGCAGTAGACTGCATCACAATGCCAGTGTTGCGATTAGGCAGCAATCAGAGCCCAACAAGTTTTAGATGGCAGACATCAGCACACACTCTCCCTGGAGAGAACACCGTCATGCATCCTCAATCAGATGAAATAACGTGTGCACATAAGCAGTGGATTTAATTTTAGGATCTATCTAAGTCACGCCTATTCATTAAAAAACAGGCAGACATAAGATCAGGGAATAAACAGTGATGTCCGGTGAGTGAATGTCAAGAGAATGACCAAAACTAGTAGCAAAACATTGCAAAATATATTACAGAGAATCAATTCACAGTAATTTACCCACTGCAGTCTATCGGGAAATTATTTAGGAGAACCGCATAGATTTAGCTTGAAGGTTTATATTTGAGGCTATTTGAAAAAAAAAAATCTCCAAGTCAATCCATACAGCCTTAAAGTGATGCTACGCTTCCACATATTAAAAAAAATAAAAATCTAGTGAAAGGTGTAAGAGATTAAAAAGTAAAAACACATGCAAATGAGGTGTTTTAGAGGGCAGCTCAAGTTTAGTGTACAGAGCATAAAAAAAGCTCAAATTACTGTCAGGTTTATTTTTTTTAAGTTATTTTTTTGGCCTTATTTGACAGGCTCAGGAGAGAGGCAGGCAGGAAAGTAGTGGAGAAGATCTGCAGCAAAGAACCACGAGCTGGAATTGAACCGAGGCCGCTGCGTAAGGGACTATAGCCCCTGTTTATGGGTCACCCGCTCAACCAGTTGAGCTATCTGGGCACCCTGAAACACATTTCACAAACAATATAGATAACAGACAATAGATGAGTTATGTGTGGTAGCAAGCATTGTGTGTTGTGATTCTCAATGCTGAGTAATTGTCAGGCATTTATACAAAAGAGCAACTGATATGGCAAGTGATCCTCAAAATTTGTTTCAAGTATGTTAATTTTTAAATCTCTGGTGAAGAGCTTATCTTAGGCCTTCAAAAGAAGTTGCCATTACATTTAATTCATATCGGAACTTTAAGAAAAGACATGTATGGACCTATAAAAAAAATATGTCATGGACTCTTACGTTCTCAAGCAGTCTGTACTTCAAAATATGCAAAATACATTGTCTAAGTTGCGCATATATGACATACACAAGCATTTCCTTCACCAAGGACTCAACCTGTTTTCATCAGAAATAAAAGTGAGGCATATGAGTGTATATACCTATTACATTAAGTAGCTTCAAAAAGAACTAACAAATGCACAGAGTTCTATTTCAGAATGTATGGCGCTACAGGCTGTATAAGATAAAACACTAACTTCTTATTACTGAAAGGTCACTCTTCTTACTCAGCCAATGCTACACTGTCAGTAATGACTCATTTGCACCACTTAAGTTGCTGCCTGCAACTAATGGAGCACTCTCCCCGAAATACAGAGCAAAAAAAAAAAAAAAAAAAAAAAAAAATATATATATATATAGTGCAAAATGTTCATACCCTGCAACAGTTATTTTAAGAAACTCAAGAGATATGATCAAAGACATCTTCACAGTTAGGCTGGCAGGCTGCAATTTCAGTCCCTAATCTTTGTGCCATGTCAACACTCAGTATAATAATGGCACAAGAGCGGAGCAGCAAATACAACGTGCAGGTGTCCAGCCACCTCTGGAGTTTGTTCCACGCTTATTTTGTCTATGAATCATAGTTGACTGATACTGTAATCAAGTCATCTCTCATTGTTTGACTACAGTAAAAAGGCAGAGGGAGGGAGAGAGAATAAATAGGGGTCTCAAGTTGCTGTGTGGGAGTGTGTGAGATGAGATTGGGCTCATACATCATGGAAAATTCACAGGTAAGACAAAGCTAATGCTGTCCCAATGCTACAAGGAGATTTATAGTCATACTCTCTCATTTCAGTCTAACAGAATGTACAAACAGGAACACAAAACAATAACTTAGGTGTGAGATAACATGGAATTAAATGTCTGAACATTATGAAGAGGCCGACTCTTTTAATAATGGAATGCAAATGCAGCTAGCTATGTTACCTGTAATAGACATAAATATACAGTGTAGTTAATCCACAGGACTTACATAAAAATCCAAAATAAAACCATTTTGATACAGGTTCTGTCAACCTTAACAGTGCATGTGGGCATGACTCTGGCAGTGGCAGTGTATGCGCATTAGGTAAGGCATATTTGTGCACACATGGTGTGTATTTCTGAAACAGGCCAGCAGTGGTGCATCAATGGGTGCATGCAAATTGGTGTGTATGTGTGTTCTTTAAGAGCATGGTGAGCGTTTGGTACAGATTTCTCAAGTCTTGCCAACTGTTAAACCTTGTTTTTCTGCCAATGCCTGCTGTCAGCTCCACCTGTGCCATGAAAAGACACAAACAGGCGCACACAGCTTTGCAGCTGTCTCAGCCCAGTGCAAATGGGAAAGGACATCCCAAGAGTGGGGAGATTTTTAAGAAAAGACCAAGCTGAGCAACTGTAATACATGTACATGGTTGAGCCAATAGTTCACACTTTTATGATATGCAATTTTCCAACACAAGCCAGACCTGTACCAAAGTTCAATGGGCTATCCCTTTGGCCATGCTCCACCTTTCCACCAAGTTTCAAGAAAGTCTGCAGATAAACCAACGAACAGTAATGAAAACAGCCTCCATGGTGATGTAAAAAGGTAACAGTAGAGAGAATGAATGAATGCCTAAACTGTAACTATTAGGAGTTTCAGAAGGACAGAAGAAACTTTTAGATTAAGGCCTTTGAAGTTAGCTCTCCTATAAATAAAATTGCACTGACCTCTCTCACTGCTCTCTCCTCATTCCTGTCTTTGTTTTCATCTGCTTTGCTCCATTTCTCTTTCCCTGTGAGAAATCCAGATATGCAGATATGTTTGAGTAACTGTGAAACTGCAGCAACCCAATATTGCTGCAGTTCAGTTTCACAAATGGAGGAGTTTCATTCCTTCCATTTCTCCAGCAGCTAAAATGGAACTTTACTATTCACCTCAAAATATTCTACCTCTCTATAGCGTGTAGTTTTAGAGTCCTTCAGCTCACATGCAAAGCCCTTAATGACCAAGCTACACCATACAGAATATCAGACTCAGAGTACAGACTTAATTGTGGTTCCTAGAGGTTTCAGACGTATAATGGGAGGCAGAGGCTTTAACTATTACCCTCATCTCCTGTGGAACCAGGTTACAGTTTGGGTTCAGGGGACAAACACCTTACAAACTCCTTTTTCATCAACCTTATCCTTAAAGCTGCCTCAGGTGACCCTGAACTATCCCTTGGTTGCAGAGAGACCTCCCATGATGCACTGAACACCTCTCCTCTCTCTCACTTTAATTAAGTCACTTTATATGCATTAAGTTTGCATATTCTCTCTCCCATAAGTTGTCCTTTTCCCTCTGCATCTGCTCTCTCCCTGTACCTTTCTGCAGGTATCTAACTCCACAGGTAAATGTTGCTGATCTATGGTTACTGCATTTTTCTCTGTTAAAGTGTTGATTTTACTTATGCAAAGTGACTTGAGAAGGCATATGTTGAGATTGGGCACAATATACATAAAAGTGCACTGGACTGACAAGAACAAGAGTGAGGTAACACTGACTGCAAAGGGGCAGAAAAAATTAAGTTTATTTACCCAGGAGTCTTTGAAACTAAGGATGATCTGAATTCTATCTTGCTACAGTCAAATTTTTGTATATATTGCTTGCATATTTGCATTTTTAAATGTTGTGTTCCTACATTCCTACCAGACAAACTAGATGTTTCATTTGCATGTACTGGAGTTGCATTGGTGATGCATTCAGTAATGCATGGTTGGTATAGAGTGGCCTCCTTGGTATGACAGGTGAACAATATCCATCTTTAAAGCAGATTCAAAACAGATTTCAAATGTAATCACACACTTATCTCTTGGTCACACGTATTAGCGTTTCCTCCAGACAGTCATACATGGTGAAAGGTCTGATCTGAACTACTAAAAACCCTTCGATTGATCGAAGCTACTAAGCCTCTCAGTGTCATTCAAACATGTGTGCAGGAGGTGAGATTTAAACTCCAAATACAGTCAACTCTAAAGGCAATCATTTGATTTCCACAAGACAGAACACATAGCTGCAGTTTCACTCACAAGAGAGATAGATTCCTCTCGGACAACACACCCCAAACAGGAGCTAAGCTAAAGGCACTGCTATAACTTCACTTAAGGATTTTGTCAAAGCACATTAATGTCAGATGCAAATAAAATTTATTCAAAGCACTTTCTACAAACTTGTAGAAAGCTAAGAACATACATCATGTCTTTCTCCTCAGTCCTCCTGCCTTGCACTTCATCCCATTCAAAAACAGTGCATGCATTCACACATTCTAGTGTGCCTCTTCTCATTCAGAATGGTGCTTCTGCTTATTGTCTGTTTTGCTACTCTTACAGACACCCACTGCCACCCTATCTCCACCAACCACCAGAGGCCTCGGGACCAAGTGAAGACCATGCTGTCTGTGCCAACACTTTATCAATACAATGTGTCATCTCAGAGTCTCTTGTAGTTCAGCTAATTAATACATGCCATGGTTTACAGGGAGTCAGACACACCAAGGTACTTCTGGACCACGGACACAGTCATCCTTTTAGATCTTAGAAAGCACTTAGCTTCTATGATTGCTTTGTTAGCGGTGAATGGCACACAGATTTATAACCACGATGACTCATTAACTGAAACACATAATAAATTAATGGACTGTTTGGGAAAGAACAATATTCAGACACAGGGAGACTGCGAGTGAAGTAGCCTGTCTCTATATATGTGGGTGGTTGAGTGTGTTTGCCTCTATGCAAGTTGGCAGGAATCTGGAGCACACTTGGAAAGTAAAATTGTCCATTCCCTGGAGATACTGAGTCAAGATGGCTGACTACAGCTGACCTGTTTTGGGGTTCACTAGAGTTTAACATGCCCACAGAAAGAAAAAATCCCCCGGGAGTTTTAAGCAAATATGCACTGCTCTAGCTTCCTTTTTGGCCACAACAGCAAGAAAAGCAGACCTAAAAAATGTTCATCAGCATTGATTAATTATCAGCGGTCATTCTGTGAAAAAAAGGACTTTTTCTGTTTTACTCCTTCCTGCCCAGCACTGATCATGCATAACAGTTTACTATATAAACATTATGTGTATATATATATATATATATATATATATATATATATATATATATATATATATATATATATATATATATATATATATATATATATATATATATATATAAATAAAAGAAGAAATCTCTATAACTAACACTATGAAAAACAGGATGAGAAAAGCAAAGAGAAAAAGGATGCTCAGAGGGATCAAAACGAGAAATCTTCAGCCAAAACAAAAGGAATCAAGAATATTTTTGGGTGCAATTTCTGCTCATACCATACATACATGTTCTGCACAACATATCTACTCAGTGCATTAAGTCTCATACATGTATACACATAGCATAACTGCTTTTCAATATGTACCCCAATCATAACAACAACAACAAAAAACAAATAAAAAAAAACCTAACAAAAAACCCCATATGATTACAGCATATGGCTGCTGAGTTAAAACACATATCAAAAGTTTCTTCACAACAAGATGCCACCCAATCTGAGTTTTTTTACCCAGCCAAGAGTTTCCAGTCAAATTATGGTGGTTACGTGCCGGGATTTTAATCCATTAGCTTCACTAGTTTCATTCTAATCTTTATCAAAAGACATTAACCATTGTCTGTATCCAACCAGTTTCAACAAAATTTTTAATCATTCTCTCACTGAAAACAAGCAGCTGGCCTTACTGAAACACAATGCTTTTTTTTTTTTGTTTGTTTTTTTTTTGTTAAATGGGAACACAAACAAAAATAAGAGTAAAGCTGGACAAAATGTACTGGAAAAGAAAGGATAGGATGGACACAGAAAGAACAATCATAAACCCAGAGCTATGACAGCTGCTGCTTGGACATGTGCTACTTTGTGCATTTGGATCCCCACCGTCAATATTAGATCTACAAAATGCACATGCTTAATGTGACAGTAGGACATAAAGACAAATGTGAAAGGTTTTGTAGTGTCTTGAAGTTTGATTTTCAAAGTTGCAAAAGTTTGTGGAGTTAGGACTTGGAATTGGACCTGATTTCCATTTGTAAACATGTTCAAAACACCAACTGGCAAAAAAAAAAAAAAAATATGATACCCAGCTTTCATAAACAAAAAAATGGAAGAGGGACCATGAGAGTAGCAAGTGGCTTGTCCCAAGACACCCCCGCTACAGACTGCCTCCAACAGACTGCAAGTTGTGCGTGTTTATGTTTCATGTATAATAATTAAATAAAAACAAAGAGAACTAATACTAGAGTACAAAGCAAGGGCACTCTGTAATATCTTCTTTCAGGTTTCCTGCTTTACCAGAACCTGAGTCATCTTGCTGTTTCAAGCAACAGTGTTTGTATACTTATAAACATTATATTTATAAAAAATACAGCAAATATGTATTCTGTATTCATCATTTTTGCCTTTTAGTCTAGCAGAAATATGCCAGGGAGGATGCTTTGATCAAATTGAATTCAGACAGTGATGGGAAGAGTCTAATGGTGCAGCCTGTCTGCATAATGTAGAGAAGAAAAAAAGGTTTCTGCATGGCAACATAGAACTGCACTCAAATGCATAAATTTCCCTGAAAACATTACAATACACACAAAACATTTGATGGTGTGCTGCAAATTAGGCAAACAAAAGGAGAGGTTTGCAGCAGCTTGATATCAGTCTAGCAAAGTGTTTGTGAAAATCATCTACTCTGTGAGGTTCGTAGAGGGAATGACAGGCAGCTGAGCAGAGAGATGATCAAGTCATGTAATTTCAAGAGGAGAAAAACTCATTGAAGACCACAGGAGGGCAAATGAGCTACGACTGGCTCACAACACACACTGGAGATTGACCACAAACAAAGAACAAGAGCTTTGTTCTAACCAGCGCATGTGGCCACTTGAGGATGGAGTGAATGGTTGAAAAGTGCAGAGCATTTGACCTTAACATCAGAGACTGAAGCTGTCAGTAAACACTGGTTTCTTTTATCAAGTAGAGCAATATTTTCTAAATCTTAACAAACCTTTTCATAACTTCATAATTAAAAAACCCCAATAAACTCTGATGAGAATGTAGCATTATTCTTATTCTGAATCAGTTGTCAGTTCAAACCCGTATGGCTGAATTACTCCAACATTACAACAGAGTAGTTTTATAGCATTTTAGCAGAATCGTAGGTGAGCAAGTGTGCTCAAACTGCAGAGAGCAGCAGAATGGTGGATAAAGTGAGATGGAACCTTCATTGATCTGCATATTTCAAAGGAAGCATCAGTGCAGTTCCACCTAAGCCATTTTAGGGGTTTAATCAACGACAATAGAGGCATTTTAGTTGAACATACTTCCGATGGCCAATCAAAAAACCCTCCACAGTTATATTAGTAGTATCAGAATGCCCTGAATGCAACCCTTTTAGACATTAAGATTGCACAAATCGAGCCTGATGCTTAATAGCTGAGAAATACATGCTAATGATATGACCATGCCATTACTGTGACCTTAGTTGTTCCTTTCAACTAGAGAACAACTTATAAAATATTGTCTAAAAGGTTCAGATCTGGTATTTTCCTCTGAGCTTTTAGTAAACTATGATCCATTCATTTGAAAAAGACACAAGAAGCTAATTTTAATGAACTGAGAAACATGCAGAAACAAAAGAAAATTGCTGAAGGCATTTTTAAATAAGATACATGTGATTAAAGAGATTAAAGAGACTTTAGTGTCATTTTTCAGAAGTACAACGAAATTTGTCTGAAGAACACGACAATTAGCAGCAGTGCAAATAATAAAAATAGATAAAAAATGCTCTTAAAAAATAAAAAGAAGAATCACAGTACTATATACAAACAAAGTAAAGTGGTCAGTGCTGATGTGAACTCGATACCTACAATATGTACCACTTTATTGTGTGTGAGAGAGAACGTGAGATAGTGTATGAAAGAATACCAGACTCCTGTCACCATGGTAACAGCCAGCTGCTATACTTGCCATCCTGTATCCCTCTTCCGGCCAACTTCAGACCACATACTCACACTGAGGAAGATTTAATATGCAACATATGTTTACATTTGCTCTTTTCACTGTTGCTTCACTTAATTCTTTTAAGACATTTTTAAGAAATGAAAATGTCTTAACACAGGGCAATCTACTTCTGTAAAACCTTAGTCATACTCCTTGTATAAAAAATAGAATGTAACTTAATTATTGTTATATTATTCTATTCTAAATAAAATATGGATTTCTTGACGAGTATATATCCTCAAAACATCCTCATACCCTTAAAATAAATGGAACCAAACCAGCCTATAAATGAGATCCTACAGATTTGCTGATTCAGATTCTGACAAAGAGTACGAACAACTGCAAATTGCACAATATAAAAACTCAACAAACAGGATCTTAGATTAGAAAAGTCTAAACTATTAGTCTTACATTAAAAACATCAGCAAAAGCACAACAATGTGCTGAAAAATTTTAAGACATAACCTTAAATTAATTAAATCAGTGCAACTCCCACTATGGTTGCCCATTTAGATGATTATTTTTTGCAGTGTTTTCCTTAAAGACCGTAAGTTTTGAGAGATAGCTACAGTCCAACTAATGTCTTCCATTTCTTTGGAAATCATTTAAAAAACCCGGGCATAACTTAAAGCAATGGAAAGATGTTTTGTCTGTGGTCAGTAAAATCTCATAGCACTGAATTGTAATCTGAAATCCTCACCATCTCTTTTAGTATCCATGGCTGCCCCTACTGATGCCAGATGATATTTTTTCCCTTTCCGAAGTGCTGATTACAGTCAGGCAGTTCACAAGACACCTTGTCATCCTTACATGGAGGCTCTGTTTCAGGCTCTTTTTTGTAGCTTTTAAATCTTTCTTTCTTTTTTTTTACTCTGCCAAGGAACGGTGGAGTTATGTGACTATCGGCCTGCGTTTGTCTGTCTGTCTTTCTGTCTGTGTGAAACATTACTCAACAACGGACAAACAGATTTGGATGAAATTGTCAAGGAAGGCCAGAAATGACACAAGGACCAACTGATCAGATTTTGGCAGCGATACGGCTTACAATCTGCATCCACAGCTTTGTTAAGGATTTCCCATTGCTAGATATAGCTGCTAGCTCGGTGCCGCTGTAACCATGATGTGAACACTGTGTCAGTTACCTGCTGACGATCACATGATTGCGATCCTACTACAAATTGACTGTAATTTATCAGTTGGAAATCATACAAGGAACAAATTATTAAACTGTGGGGTGTTTCTGAGTCCCATCAATTCCTGCCGCCCGCTACATATTTAGGTCACACAATGTAGCAAACCCCAGCCAGACAAGTTAAGTCCAGCCGTCAGCCTTATTTTGAACACAAATTGGCCTTCCTGTCCTTCACTCATTTCTTCACCGTCAGAGCTTGTCTCCATTGCAGCTGCTTTTAAGTTTAGACACATCCTTTGCTAGACAGCAACAGCGTGGAACCATTTTCTTTCATCTTTATGTGAATTTTTGGACTTTTCGGCAGCGTCTTCATCACGTCAAGAAACCGCTTCTTAGATAAACACTTCCTGTGCCACTGGAATGGTGACAAAATAAAAGCCTGCAACATTAAAAATACATCTTCAAAATAAAAGCATGGAGGGAACGGTTATTTTAACACAAGCAAAACAAAGGCTTACCAAAAGTGATGAACTGATCAATAGACCTTTATAAGACTAATTTACACCCAATTCGGTATTCATACATAACATGCACATGCATAGCACACGCCTGTGCTCAGTGTAAGGTCATTTTTTATTAAAGATTTCATCCGTTGGAAATGATACGTCAACTGAGCAGCCTTGGCGGAGTACTGTGCTCTCTGAGTGCTTTTCTAGTTTAATTTTGTCACCACTCTGTTGTTCAGAAAGTCTCTGAACTCAACTTGCAGCAATGGGAAATCTGTAAAATAACAGGGTAAGTAAATGTAACCTTTGCAAACACTCGGAACATTTTGCAGGCAGTGCACGATCATGCACTTCCATGGTAATTCAGATGAAATAATAATAGGGAACTGTTTCAACGTGTTCAAAGGTAACACACACACATGCACGCACGCCGGACAGACACACACAGCATGTGGGCTTGGCTGCTATCCAACACACCAATTTGTTTAATGGTTACTCAAATGGCTCTCTCTGACCAGAATAACTGTAAAACTGGTGAGAGTTAACCTGGTCATAGAAAGAGAGGAAAATGAAAGAGAAAAAAAGAGCAAGTCGAGATTAATGGCAACTCCTTATTGCTAAGTTCCTCTTCATCTCCTTCTATTGTTACTTTGAGTGGAGCACAAAACGCACAAACACATGAGGCATGCATGCACAAACACACACCCAATCGCACACACCTGTCAAAGGAGACTATTGAGGATGGTAAGTGAGTTGGCTGCTGCCAAAATGGCTGCCTTTTGTTTACAAATCTCATTATCCTCTTCAGTTCACGGTGAGCGTGATGAGTAATTACTCCACCAGTGTACAAGTCACACGGCTGGTGTAAAATTCACACTCTAGTAGGGTGGATAATAGCTCTTGGTAAATACACACCACTTGCTTATGACGAGGCCATCACTCACAATAGAAAGTAATAAGGGTGTAAAGATTCACCATGTTCAGCTGAACACAAAAGCATATGCCGGGAATAATCACTGAATGTGGGCACCGCCATTAATAAGCAATTTCGAGGCAACATCTTGTAAGGAAGCAAGCTCTTGGTGAGTCCAAACAGGTTGGATATTTGAGATGGAAGACTGATTCCTGTTTCCCAGCTGTCTTTTCCCTAGCTGGTCTGACGGCCAGCAAGCTAAGTACAGATGACACCCTGAAATTTCCTGGACATTTGTATGCAAATAAAGCATATATGTCAGTATGGGTGGTGCCCAGTGGAAACTGACCTTGTAACAGTGACAGTGCTAATACCTTGTTTTACTCTGACCTATAAATTTGCTCAGAGAATACAAAATGGGATGTATTCACAATGGTTAATCACCTGTTTGAAAAGTAGTAACTCATAATTCTACTCGCTGGATGAAGAGCTCTTAGTAAATATGTACAAGTGACATCAAGGCTCTGGCTTCTATCCTCTAGACTCACATGGTCAGTGGGCAGCATAATAATAATGCATACAGTATCTGTCTGACACCCGTTGCAGGGAATTTTTTTAACATAAAAATGTATCGCTCAGAGACGTGTCAGAAACAATAAATGTAGGAATGTGTCGGTGTGACTGAAGAATGACTATCTGAATGTGTGAGCACAGTGTCACAGGTAATGTGACAGTGTGCATGTGTGCCATCAGAAAAAAACAATAGTGTATCAGCAGAACTTTGAATAATGTCTGCTGCACAATAGGCTCATCTTTATGCTCCAGAGAATCCACAAAAGAACTTTCCTCTATTGATGTTTCACTGTATAATGTGATGTCTTTGTTACATGCTGGCACTCATGCATCGTTAGATTTTTATTTATTTATTTTTTCACTTATGCTTTTTTTCCTTTTTTTATTTCTTGGATTCTCTACATGACTCTAATGGGTGAAAAAAAGGTGATTTTAGCTTAAAATATGTGTCAGCGGAAACGCATTCAAGTTTCAACCACGTCTGAGTATCTCATACAAAACAAGAAAAGCACTCAGAGAGTGCAGTACTCTGCCAAGGCTGCTCAGTCATTGTATCATTTCTGACAACTGAAATCTTGAAAAAAGTCATGGCAGAAATCAGAGCACTATAGCATATGGCCATTTAATATGGATGTATCCACAAACAAAATTACCTTGCAAATAGCACAGGCATGTGTTATGCATGTGTACGTTATGTATGGACACCAAATCGCGTGACCTAAATATGTAGCGGGCGACGGGAATTGATGGGACTCAGAAACACCCCAACAATTTAATCAATTATTCCTTGTATGATTTCGGACGGATAAGTCCCGATAAGTCCGCAACAGTCGATTTGTAGTGGGATCGCAATCATGTGATCGTCAGCAGGCAGCTGATGAAGCGTTCACTTGTTGTCATAGTTACAATGGCGCCATACCGCTATCTGGAAATGATACAGAAATCTTTACCAAATCCGTGGATCCAGACTATAAGCCGTATCACTGCCAAAATCGAATCACTTGGTCCTTGTGTCATTTCTGACATTCCCTGAAAATTTGATCCAAATTAGTCCACTTTTGAGTAATGTTGCTAGCAGACAGACAGACAGACAAATCAACGCCGATCGTCACATAACTCCGCCGAGGCTCCACCTCTTTGGCGGATTAATAAAACCGGTTAAATAACCCTGGAAACCAAGTCAAATTACTGATTGTTAATTCTACACATTGTTGTGAATTAAACATAGCAAAACTAAATGGCTCAATGTAAAGTTTATGGAATTTCATACCTGTCTTGGGAGAAAGATACACACTGCAGCTATGAAACCAACTTCAAGGATATGGATATTAGTGTGCAAAACATTTTTGTTATCTGTAGGGTAGGTGGTATAAGGTAAAGTTAAATTCAGATAAACAGATTTCATTGAATTTTGATTCAGCACACATTCTGTGCCATCAGATGAAAATCTTGCTTTTTCAAAGTTGTTTTTTTGGTTTGCTTGTTTTTTTTCCCCAGAAGTAGGAGCAGCTCTCATCTCAGGCCTTCTAGCATGCATTTTTAGCATGCACACTGAAGTTTCAATAGGGTGAAGTGGTCTTGAAAAATCTGATTTACACACTGATATGTGCACGTACAAATTAGTTTGACCTTAAGAGGACCTTGGATGCACAATCATAACATTTTGTACGGATATTGATGGTGCCCAGAGGGCAAGAAATTTGGCAAACCTCCAGCACATAGCAATTTGTATATCTCCACTACTACAGTTTGTGACCACATAGTAGTTAAACTAATTGCATTCCTATGAGCTGCAGTTGTACATGTGTCAAATGCAAAGTAGTAACTTCTAGCATAGCAACACGTGAAACTAAAATGCTTGTCATCACATTCTAAACACCAGAAAGTTATGTTGTGAGCATGTTAACATTCTGACATTAGCATTTAGCTCAAAGCATTCATGCTATACACATCAGAGTTCCTGGAGAGCTATAGACTCTTTTGTCTGAATGAAGTGAGGACAGGTTTTTGTAATATCCTAATGTCATCCACTTCACAGAGCCCTTGATGGATGAAACTGCCATCACTGTGGACTTCTTCTCTTTAGGTTATATTATTTATGGCGATATTACATTATACTGCAGTAGCCCACTATATTTGCATTACTTTAAAGCAATTTCTCTTGAAATTAGAGCCATGGCTAGAATTTTAAGTAAGCCAACCAATCTAACTGTTGTTTTGCAGTTTTACTTTTCCCCATTTAAGTGTCCAGTTGTGTGGTCTGGAAGCTGTTCTGACAATGGTCCCATGACAAAAAAGGTCACTTTTGTTTCATGCATTTCACACTGTGCAATCTTGTGGCTATGTGGAATGAACTGAAATCTTTCTGCATCACTGAAACGGACAAGAATTTGATATTTGAATTTATTTTTAAACAAGGCAACTGTGAAAAGAGTACATATCTGTACATATCTGCTTGTCAGACCGCCAGGGAAGTAATTAAAAAAGTAGCTGCCATCGATTTGGTGATGAGGCGAAGGAGGTAGAGGAGAATGAAGAGGAGGGTGAAAGAAAGGAGTGAGAGACAGCATGGAATAGAAAGTAACGACACGAAAGGGCATGTGGATGCATACATCTTTTATACACACATCAATGCACCTTACATACTAAAAGCATGTATGCATCTTTAAATCTCATTATGAATTTTCGATATGCCGTGTGTGTGTGTGTTAATTCATCTGTGTGTGTGTCCATACGTGCATTGTTGTGTGTGTGTTGTGTGTGTGAAACCCTGCGTGTTCCCCATGGGTGCATTCACCAACTCCCTGTACTGGGTTGCATTACTGTATTGATTAATTGTCATTGGTAACTGATGGCTGCAATGACTTGCCTTCTTGTTCTGTGTAGCGAGTGGAGATCTACTAGAAAATGAAATATGCCTTCAGTAATTGGTTTTAAATAGAAACGCTGACTTGGGTGGTTTGAGAAGTTTACTGCATTAGAGCAGAGGTTATTGTGCGTGCATGCGTTTGTGTGTGTGTGTGTGTGTGTGTGCGTGTGTAGGCATTCCTGTGTGTGTGATGTGATGGGTGTTTGTATGTGTGTTCTGTACGTCTCATCATAGGTAGAGTTAAGATACTCATTAATTGCCTGAGGACTCCATTAGCCAGGCTGATTACCCCTGCATCAAAGTGGCAGGTTATGAGCTCGCAAATGCGCGCACACACACACACACACACACACACGAATAACATTAGAGACAATTAATGTTCTGACTGAAAATTCAACTATTTCACTGCCAAAACTCTGACACAGGAAACTGTGAAATGCACCGAATGTCATTAATATCATTAATGTCTGCTAATAGACAGTATCAGCTAGTGCTGATACTGTCTATTCTTTCATTATTATGAAAGAATAATGTGAGTCAGACTCAACATTTCAGTTCTCAGAATCTGGTGGTCAGTTATTCCACCACTGCTCTTACAGTCTTTGAGCACTCCTTCAATCATCCCTCTCCCTTCCCTGCTCTTTTCCTTCCACCTCCCACTTCTTTGCCTGGTATTCCTGCACTTTAGGAGTACTTCCTCTGCTACACTTTCTTCACCTGAAATATGATAAGCGTCTATTCACCACAAGAAAAAAGCTGGGAAAGACTGGTAGATTGGTAGAGGGACACAGAGGTAAAAGAAGATAGAGTCAGGAAAAAAATGTTGGGGGGAGAAGAGGGCAGAAAGTGATGGAGAAAGATCGTAAGACATAGAGAGCACTGCCAGTGAGTTACAAGGACTTGCTAGGTTTTCTGCTTTTGAGGGGAATAACAGCAATTTTATGCATCAGCAATCGGGTCAGGGGATCTTGGGATCTTCCATCAGACAAAAATGATTCACATCTTGGGTGACTGTTCTTAATCACTATCTCTGCCTGGCCTGGCCTCTCCAGCTCTCTTGTTTGCTTTTTTTTTTTTTTTTTTTTTTTTTACCACTTCTTTCTTCTTCAAAGTTTGACGGTTGTTATGCTCTTCCCAATTTTTCCTTAAAAAAATCTTATATGTGACCTGTAAAGCAGGACACAGGCTACAGTCCTCTCAGTTTTCAAAAGCATCTATTTTCTTGCAAACAGAATCTACAATGATGAGATATGTTTGAAATAGTTTTTTTTTTTTTTTAAGGCTTCAGGGTCTTTTTTGAGCCATCAGCACACTTTCATTTTTAGGGAGAGTGGCTTGCTAGAAGATGAATAATAGTAAACTCCAGTATGCTTGTGATTGCTCAAACATGTTTGCCATTGAAGTCATTCAGAGTCAATGAGTTGCAGAGTGATACACAACCTACCAACAGCAAAACACTTACGGATCAGGGCTGCAAAGGAACTGGGGGAAAATCAGTGCATGTGCATATACCAGATGCTCAGCTAGCATACCCTTTATAAATAAGATTGTTCAAAAGATTAATTGTTGTAATGTTGTTTTTTTCTCCAGAAGGACAAATAAAGCATCCATCTATCTGTTTATGCACCAAACAAGATGAGCCGCACTTTAGTTTACTGTATTTTTTAACAGTCTTCTACACTATTTCGCTGATTTCAGGCACTCTTACAATGTAAATTAGCACAATTGTAAATGCCTAAAAAATAGACACAGCAGCAGAAAATATTGGAAAACTATCTAAATATCTGTCTAGAAATTTCAATTTCTGCAACAAAAAGTGTGCTATAAGAATTCCACATTTGAATTTCTTCAGCATTTTATCTCTGCTGTTTACAAGAGCAATAAATATGATAGTTACTATCCAAGACATCTCAATAAATAGCCTAAAACAGTTATGAGATATGAAATAAGTGAGTCATACTCCTTTTTCAGCTGTGTTGCTAACCTCTGTTGCTCTTTTGGACACTGCAGTACGTTACAGGGGAGCAATAAGATTTTACATTATGCAGCATTTGTTTGAAACATAGTGCAGCTTAAAAATAAAGGCACCTTCACATATTCCTCTACTTTTTAGCAAATGAATGCTGCTATGACATGTTTTTACAGAGACCAGGTATAAGACAGACTCTTTTTTCTGGTTCTTATAAGGTGATGCAGCTTATTTCAGTGCTCAAATGATGTGTTACATAAACCAATAACTCAACTTGCCTATTGCTTTCTTGTGCTTTTAAATATTTCGTGTAGCGCTGGCAAAGAGATGACAGTCTGCCTGCATAGCACCAACCCCTGTATTCTGTGATGAAACAACCCATGAAAAAAAAAAAATCCATAAAATAAGCATGGCACACTTTGGAACACATGCGGCCCAAACAGGAAAGGTGGAAGATCTTTCCAAACAGTGCCAGTCTATCTATTCATCCCTCCACCTTGAAAGTACAAGAGAATCCAGAGCAGATGCATTTTTTTTCTGCCATCTTTGTCTGCCCATCTGTTTCTGAAAGAAATAAAGACAGAGTGGAAATCTTGGTTTGCTTCCTGACCCCCCATTGCCCTTTTGAAGGAGACCATCACTAGATCTTCTACAGAGGGGAGAGGAAGGGAAAGCAAGAGGAAGTTTGTGGGAGCTAGAAATCATTAACTGGATGCTAATTAGCCATTAGATACAGACTGAAAAATGACTGCCAATCAGCCTGAAACCGAACTAGCAGCAGCTGTGAGTATGTGGGTGTGTGTGTGTGTGTGCACGTGTGTGTGTGTCTATACTGCAGAGGAAGCAAATAAATGAATGAATGAATGAGTGAATGTGTGAATGTGGTGGCCACTATGAGCATGTGAAGTAGAATGACAGTGTGTGCGTGTGTCCATTTGACATCTACCAGCTACCGATGGCCCATAAGGAATCATCATCAATCAGGTACAAAGCCTCTCTCTCTCTCTCTCTCTCTCTCTCGCTGTGTTTATGTCTCTTTTTCCCCTGTCACTCATAACTTTTATCCTGCTGTGGTTGCTTTGTCTTTTTCTGTCACCGCAGGAGTTCATCACCTGCTAATAGCCAGTGTCAGCATGTGTGTGGCTGGTGGCACCGAGACCAAGTTCACCTGTGGATCCATTAGCTCATTCACAGTCCAGACCCTGAGTATTTGAAGAGTGATTCATTCTTTTTTGGCTCTGTGCTTCAACACGTTCAATATGAACTAAAATATCAGATACAGCATTAAAAGGCAAATCTAAGCTGTAGTTGCCTAAGTTGAAGTCTATATTGAAAGAGCTGCCTGTGAAAACAGCCCTTTAAACACATAGTGTTCAAATTACAAGGGTTCAAAAGTAAGTGGACATTTGTTCCTCCACCAAGAGACATTTTTGTCTGTCTCTTTGTATGAGGTGGAGCATGGGTACAGGAGGAATCCACTACATTTGGGGCCACTCAATGGCCAAGTGGTTAGGGTGAATACTATCAAGGCACAAATGCATTCAAGCAGTGTGTCCACAGCTTTATTCCTGCCAGGCCCAGACCTTCCCCACATTTCCTGTCTCTCTCCAATGTAACTGATCAATAAAAGTTAAAATTCCAAATAATAATAATAACAAAAAAACAAACAAAACTAAAAACAAGAAAGAAACCCTTTGTCTTTGGTATGCATTGGGACCACTTTCATTAATATTGCAAAACAGGGTATTGACCTTGGCAGAGGGTGCACTCATACTGCCCTTACAGTCTACTAAATGTTTCTTAGTAAACTGCGTGTTGATTTATATTGTAGTTAATGTACAAAAAAAAACCTCACACTTGATTTTAATTACTTATCGATGTCAACTGAGCCAGAGTTGTCTGTCAATATGAAAAGTTACGAGATGACCATGCAAGTGAAGAAATTAATAATGAAGTAAGAATCTATCAGAGAAACTGAACAGCAAGTAAAGAATGCTCTCCAGGCTGCAGGCCTACATGCTTGCTCGTCAACGATCATGACAAAATTTCACGACAACCTGAGAAGATTCACCACAAGATTCAACCTCTTGATAAGCCTCAAAAACAGAGAGGTCAGGCTGCACAATCAAAACAAACTGAGTTCTGGAACAAAGTTCTGTTGATTACAAAAACAAAGCTGAACCTGAAGAAAAAGGTGGAGAAATAAAAGAACAGCTAATGACTCAAAACATACCACCTCATCTGTCAAACATGCTGCTGGTTCTGTTATGACTTGGGCAAATATGGCTGCCAATGGAGCTGGTACACTGGCATTCGTTTTATTGATTCCACTGCTGATGGAAACAACAGGATGAATGCAGAAGCATAAGGTACATTCTGCTTCCAACAAGTTGACTGTGAGAGCTGATTATTCATAACATGACTTGGTTAGAGAATAACCAGTTTTATTTCTCCACATCTGTCAGTGGTTATAATGTTTTGGCTTATTTTTGTACTATGCAAGACAACCAAGCTGTCACTGCTGTGGTCCAAAACTACCTAAAATGCCAGTGAGGGGAACATGTTTTCATTGCCTGTTGCACATTAAGTATTCAAATGTGGTAGCAAGAAAAAAAATGTACATAACACACCATTTAAAATACAAACGGAGGGTGTTGAAAGTCCTTGAAGTTTAGGCAGTAACAATAGAGAACACTGCATGTTTTTAACCTGGTTGTACTGTAATGTGGGGAAAACATGTTAAAAGAGAGGAGATTTTCTCCTCAGGGCAGTTCTCCTTGCATGAAAAATGTAAAAGTGCAAATGGAAGTGCAGAATTTTAAAGAGGGACATCGAGGGAGCGGGAGGAGGGAGTCTACAGAATATGCCTTTAAAATCTCCGGCCATTTATTAAAGTGAATGTAAAATTCATCGATTCAACATGAAGGTGCGCTCCATGCATAAGTTATAGTTGAGAATAGAAGGCAAATGATTGCTGCAGTGAAGACATTTGTTTATATGTTTAACCGATGACAATACACAGCTAAAATGTTTGTTGTCCTTATTCTGTTCGCTTTTCTTTTACTTTTCTAGCTGTTATCTTTGATGCTGTTGTTTGTTTTAGTCAGAGTTTTGTCCAATTATCTGCACCCACTTCAAAACTAAATCGCCAGACCAAATAAAGCAGGCTATCTATTGCGCCTATCAACTGCAGTGTAATAAATGCTCATAACAGCACCATCTTATTGATTTACTGGGGCTACTTTGACTCAGGATATTTTTTTTGTGGACAATAATGACATTCCACTGGTGTGAAGTCAAATCCACTGCCACAGTCACACCTTGATCCTAGATCAGTTATTCACAGGGAATTGCAAAGAAAAACAAAACATGCTCATAAAATGCAAATAAAAGCAAATAGACTACATTGAGGTTATTTAAAATACTCCACAGCTGCTCTAACTACAACCTCGGACCAGGGATTTGTCTCGGCAGCAGAAGTACACTTCTGATTTTATTATCGCTGGGCCATGCAACGGTAACAGTTTGTCTACCAACTTGTTATGAAGCAAGAAAGAGGAGGTGGGGTAAATAAAGAACTGTGCATATGAACACAAGGTCAGTGTGTCAGGCGGATAGAATAAAAGAGATGGAAAGAGTAAAAAGTCGAAAAAAATTGGCAAGGGCAGTCGAGAAAATTGGACAAATGTACAGAGTGGGAAAGTGCAATCTGAGGTGTTGCCTCAAGGCAAGGTTGCAATTAGTAGGTTAAGCTCTTCAATTTTTCAATTTTAAGGCCCGTCTCTAAACACCACGCACACAAAAACTCCCTTTCGTCAATGCTGCAACACACCAACACACTGTGGCATCAAGCTGGATGTGTGTTTAATAGTCTCTTCTACCCCATATACTTACATGCTGATCTAGCCAACTACACTGTGGAGTTAAGAGATGGATTAATGTTTTATAACTCTGTGTGGGTGTGTGTGTAGCAATGTGTGTCATGTATTATTTATAGATGCACAAGAGGTGTTAAAGTGCTAAAGACCAGCGACTTTCCGTCCCCAGGTTACTGTAATCTTTTTAGCAACCGTCCACTTGCACCTGCATAGATAACAAATGCCTGTCAGTTTCAGTATAGAAAGGGGGATTTTTTTTTAAATCTGAAAATGTAGGCAAGAAAATTATTGGTCTACAGTTACAACGATGTTAATTACACTTAACAACTTACAGTTAGAAAGGCCTACATTATGTTAAAATATTGAAATAATTTTCTCCTTACATACAACTTTGAAAATAATTATTAGACGACCTGCTGTTTTCTTTACAAAGTCTATGCAACTGGCCTTCAGCATTAATTATTCTGTTCAAATTTTATAGAAGTGGTTGAATAATTACAGCATCTTCTAAAAGACACAAAAAAGTCTTAACAATTTAATACATGCAATGAATAGTAAATAATAAAAACAAATATGATATAAACTGTAATGGCAAAAATTATGCTTTGAGTTACCATAAATGTGCATAAGCTGTATCTGTAAAGTCAACAGGTAATCTAAGAAAACTGCGATCTTGGTGTTTAATGAAGAGAAGCATAGCAAGACTCATTGCTAACTGGGTTGAAATCAACAAACAGCCACCTGCACAGCTTTAAAAAAGTAAATCCATCAGTAAGCACAGAGGAGAAGGAAGAAAACGGTGGTCAAATGATTATTTCCAAAGCTGCACATGCATGTGGTTCTGCTTTGCTGCAATTATTTAAGCTCAATATTTTGAATATGAATAGTCATTTTTACATTGAGATTAACAAGTCATGTTATTATCGAGTATCTGTGAAACATTTTTTGTGATTTTTATATCTTTCTCTGCATCAGTATCAATGTTTTAGATTCTTGTTGTAAATAATTCAAAGGAATGAACATAAGCCACTGCTCTCATTAACAAGCTGCAGTGGGGGGTCCGCAGTCCTTCTCCCCAGTGTCCCCAGTTCAATGGGCAAGCAGTGTTTTTGGGTTGATTTCCATTTTTTCCTCTATTGCATTTGTTGAATATTGATATCACATTTACGTGACTTAAAGTTATTGCAAATACTTTTTCTAGCAGTGATTTTGAAGTAGCCCTTTTTAGGCAATTGCAGCAGTTTTTTCCAGAGATAAAATCTGTCATTTTAGCACATCACAGTATATGGAGATGAGTTGAATAATGCTCAGTAGATGACACATGGTACAATTTTTGTACGTACTTTTGAGTGTTAAATAGTTAATCTTTTTTAACTCAAGTAAGAATGTAACCGCACAAGTAAGTGCCTGTGTGTTCATGCATTATGTAGTCGTATGAACGCGGGACTGTACCATCCGTGACTGTGTCTGACTGAATAATCTGGGAAGATGCAAAAATCATTAAAAGAGAGCCATTCCTCTGAGAAATCCCCCTCTCCAATTCTGTGCCCGAGCCAAATCCCCAAAATACTTCAAACATTCACTCCTTCTTTCTCCCCCCACACCCATCTCTTCATTGGTGCTGTTTCTGGCAACAGAGAAAATGTTTTTGAAATTTTTTTATGCTAATTCTCCACAGCTGGAGTCACAGGAATTACAATCAATAGTTATATGTGAAAAAGCCTGATGGAGAACAAGAAGCCTCATCCTGATTCCGGTCGCCACTGCCAACTGCCTTGCTAAAGAATCGGTCTGACAAAACACCGTGCCAAAGGGTTCAAAGAGGAAGTTTAACTGTGTGGATCCATACTGATGAGGGCTGGTCATGGGGTGATTTGTTCCAGTTTAACAAGGATAAAGCTGTTTGCCCTTCTTTTGAAAGGATAGACTTCAGCGAAAGAAGCAGTCTGCCTTCCACAACAAGCTGTATTAAGCAGGTGTGTGCACTGGCTGTAGGTGAAGGGGTGTGGGTTTGGTTTTAAATGGCAACGTTGTACATTTCCCAATGTGATCTGCACTAGTGTCATATTTGACTTGAGAAAACCCACAACAAGGCCTGCCTTTGCAGATCCTATTTTTACTGTGATTCTATTTTTTGTCTGCCAACTGGCTTTTGACTGGTTTCGCAGCTGGTGCCGGCTCAGCTTGCCTAACGGGACAGTTTGCTCATGCCATCTTGCTCCCTCGCAGGAATGAGACTGAATCGCTTCCGAACAAGAGACAAACTGCACACAGCAGAATTATTTAAATAGGCAACACAGCACTGCAACTCACAGATCCTGGTAGCATCTGCATGAGCGACGGTCATTGCCACCAAATCTTAGTACGAGATGTCTGGTATTTTGTTTTTCTTACTACTAATTAAAAACAATAGCTGCTGTTTTGTAGCCGTTTTAAGAAATATACAAAAAAGGCAAATTATACATTGTTTGAAAGCTCAAATCTATGTGACTGAAATGATTTTAAGATATCAAAATCACAGCCACAATAGCACTTTGTAATAAGTGTGAGCACACAACCAAACGGTAACTTCTTTCGCCTCTAGGAGCACATACAGGTTAAATTCCTATTTGCTCCACACTATTGCAAACAAAAACCTTTTAGTAGCTTTTTTTTTTAGTGAAAATGGAGGTGAGTGGTGAAAGGTTAAAACAGATTACAACTGAAATGAGGAAAGCCAAAAAAAAAAGAAGATTGAATGCCTATCTGGTTATCAGCTCGCTTTACTGATGGGCTCACTGATAGCTTAAAGACTGACATTTAGAGAAATTGTCAGAGAAGTGTGAGATGCCAGTGTAGACAGCTGGTAATGGGGACTGACATTTTAGAGCTTAAACAGCTTCATATAGCAAGCTTTAGAAGTAAAAGCCAATATTTATGCCTGGGGACTATTCGTACCGTTTCCGCTTAGAGCAGTGGCGTCCAGGCTGGTGTGTGTGTGTGTGTGTGTGTGTGTGTGTGTGTGTGTGTGTGTGTGTGTGTGTGAGTGAGTGAGACAGAGAAGGCGAATATGGCTTTTCAAATAGGCCATAGCTGAGTTGTAATATTTATGTAGTTACATTTATTTGTAGCGTTTTTGCATTACGACTCTCATATTTTGACATAAAGTATTTGTACATTTGTCCCTGAAAATTATGGTTCCAGCTTCTCCATTTATAGGACAGAAATGCTAAGTTAACGTCAAATACAAAGGTTTTTTGTTTGTTTTTGTTTCAACCACTAATGAGGAAAGTTGTCACAACAGAATTGAAAACTGTCAACGCACCACACAATATGCATCTCAATAGTTTTATTGTGCCAGTGTCAACACTTCAACATTTCCCTGTTATTCACCTAAGACAACAAGAACTCACCACTGGCTTTTAACTTTCTTTAAGAATGACAGTAATCAACAACAATGAGCCATTGCTGATACTTTCAAAACTTCAGAGGAACTTTCTTCTGGAACACGAAGCCCTAGGCTGAACGAGGAACAATGTTACCGTGTCTGTATTTGCACTTGACAGTGATGCTGATCCTTTTAAATTTAGAAGAGCTTTTATAGAGAATATGAACTATGTGGTGAACATAAAATGTATGTGTGTGTGTGTGTGTGTGTGTGTGTGTGTGTGTGTGTGTGTGTGTGTGCAGGCGTTATTCATTTAATAAGAGTGTGACGAAGGATGCATGTAGGTATGTCACAGGTGCAGTCTTCATGAGCCTAGAACTTGCAATTTATACATTTCCTTTGAGTTTGGAATTTTCAAAGGTCTCTTCAAAGGAGGTGTCCGAATCATAATGAAATTCTCTCTGCATGATTTTGTTTGCTTTGGCTCTTTTTACTATTCTTATTTCTCTTCTTCCACCTAGGCTTACACAGCCAGTGTATCTGTATCGATTTTTGACCGTCTCCTCCCCCTTGTGGTCTTTCGTTGACCTCCTTTGTGAAATGATCTTCCGGTAGAGGAGCTCAACACTTTAGCCGAGGACTCAATAGTGGATGTAATAGTGGAGGACTAATGGCTTTGCAGTGTGTGTCTGTCTGTAGATAGTGGTGTCAAGGTTACCGAAAAACATTTCAGGTAAAGGGGTCATGAGTCAGTGGGAAACCTTGATTTTAACATAATCATACAACCTATCCATTAATGTCACATTGTTGTATTCAATTTTCTATTGGCCTTGGCCAAACTGAAAAGCCTCTTATCATTAACACTACACAACAGTTCACTTTTAAACGCACAAGCTGCATGTCAAGACTATCCATCCATCCATTATCTATACACCGCTTAATCCTCACTAGGGTCATGGGGGGGCTGGAGTCTATCCCAGCTGACTCAGGTGAAGGCAGGGGACACCCTAGACAGGTCACCAGTCTGTCACAGGGCTACATATACAGACAAACAAGCACTCACACATTCACACCTACGGGCAATTTAGAATAATCAATTAACCTCAGCATATTTTTGGACTGTGGGAGGAAGCCGGAGTACCCGGAGAGAACCCACGCATGCACAGGGAGAACATGCAAACTCCATGCAGAAAGATCCCGGGAAAGCCGGGACGCGAACCAGGGATCTTCTCGCTGCAAGGCGAAAGTGCTAACCACTATGCCACTGTGCAGCCCTGTCAAGACTATTAGGATGCATATAAATACTCAACCTCTCCAGATTCTACACAGTATATTGGAAACCCACTATTTATCTGTAGTTATACACAAAAAGAATAAAGAATTAGCAGTTGTGAAAAACACAGGAGTAACCGGAATGGGAATCAAAACATTACACAAAACAAGAGAGCGACTGAGATGTAAAGGACATCTGACTGCACATTTATTAGCTCTTGTTTTTCTAAAGCGTTATTTCAGGCAACATTGTTAATTAAACAGTTACTATCTGATGAATTGTAGATGCCATTCACTTTTAACTTTTAACAATATCACATTCCTGAGAAATGTAGTACTATAATCAGTGGAGGAGATGGTATTGCTTATTAAAGTAGGCAAAGGAATTAATAATAAAACATCAAAAAAAAATGTATAATTGAAAGCTTAACGTGGATTTTAAAAAATAGATTAACACCATACTGCATGGTATAGCGCATATTAAATCCACTCCATGAAGGAAATATCTTCATAATCCTATAATACTGTGGATACATTTGTACGTTAGTATATATGCACTATATATACAAATTTTTTTCTCTTACCCTTTAACATGCACGCATGCACGCGAATACACACACACAATTCAAACAGGTATAAGAATACCAATCACTTCTTTGAATTTCAAATTGGGTGTTGTTTGATAAAAGAATGCGTTTCCTAAACTGCGTCTCCTTTACACTGTCTCCTAAAAACCAACAAAGAAATGCAAAGCTTTAGGTTAAAGTTGAGGCTGACGCCACAGTTGGAGTCCTGGCTGGAAAATAAGGACACAGCACGAGAACAGAGTCTGCATAACAAGGTCAACCTCACACCTACTGCATGGCTATTAACGCATCAAACAAGAGCCCGATATGGCTCAATGTGCCGGTGAGTGTGACTCTGCGCTTGCAATAATCCATCATCCTAGGGTGAAAGGATAATTGCCCTTTATTATTTTTGTTTTATCACTGTCAAGGGTCTCACCTTTCAGGTTCGGGTGCAGCCAAGGAATACAGACGGCAGACAAATAAGTGGAGGTGTTGGAATTAGAGTAAAATGGTGTGCGCCTCCATCCCACTGCAGTCAAATGAATGTCTTAACATTTACATAACTGACAGCACAATCTAGAAAGCAAGTAACATCTCTCATATGTACACATCCGTCTCTTTGCCCCTCCTTCTCCTTCCCTGCCTTTTCTTTCAGCATCTTAATAATAGTAAAATCGACTTCTTATTGAATGGGAGCATTGCCCTGCTAGCTTTCACTGCTGTGTTAAAGTTATGATAGAGATGTGTTTACAAGTGTGTAAAAATCTGTGTTCACTGATCTGCCTGTATGCTTCCAGGCCTCTTTGGCACACAGTAATGCACTGTGCTAATCCTTTTTAAAGTTAATGTACAATAAGTCCTAATTTTGGTCGGTTAACACATGTGTTGGCTTTTTCTATATTTGTATCTGTACTTCTTGCATAGGATAAACTGGCATTGGGGTATTTGTCAACATGGCTCAGCAGACCCTCCATCATGACCCTCCTTGGGATCAGACTTTGGCAATCCAACTCCAACATCAAAATGTCAGTAAATTTAGTGAAACTGATCAAAATGAAGAGTGAAACGATGCCAAATGGGAAAAGAGGGAGCAACAGAGGGATAGAGAAATGGAATTGTACATAAAATGTGGTCAATAATGTCTCACCTAAATGTCTTAGTGGCAGTTTGTTTGTGGGTGTTCGGTGTTTTAGCCTCCGGTGAAGCATGATGACTGATATCAGTTTTAAACCAGTTCATCCTTTCATTTTATCCAAGATAAGATCAAACTAATCCTGCCTGGTTTGTTGATATTTGTCAGTAATATTCTACAGTGGCTACAGATGTCATGTCCTGGAATGCTTCATTGCAGCTTTAACTTGCTAACACTTGTGCTGAATGTAAAAAAAGCCTGCCAAGTGCACTTTAGTGTTTTGGAGGCCACTTGAAATCAGACAGAAATCATGGCCAGTGATAGTCACTACTTTCGTCCCTTTAAACACGTAACTCTGAAACATCTGAAATGTGTCATCAATAGCTGAGAATGTCTATTTTTAATTAATTTCGGTTTTGAATTCACTTGGGACATATTGAAGGTCTCATAGACGTTATGGTTTCCATTTCAAACAGTGTGCTATTTTCATCTCCTTTCCATCTTCTGTATGTATTCAAATGTTGGCTGATTCCACCTTTTATTCAAGAAAAAGCTAACACTCACACTGGTGTAATAACTATTCTTATACTGGTATTATGGAAACTAAATTATAGACACAGCAACTAACTCAACCTACACCATTAAATGTGATGGATCAGGCCCTGGGGTGAGCTGATTTTGTTTGAGTTCCTGTAATTCACAGGTTTAATCTAGCAATTGAATTTTTTGTCCACAGAGTGAACAGAATTACAATCATACCTTAAAATATAATTCAATGCAGTACAGTAGCACAATAAAACAAAATAGACTATAAAACCAAATCAACACATTACGGTAAGATGACTTTTCTGGCTTTGCCTGACAATATAACCGGCTGTTGATATTTTGTCCACCAACTGTAAATAATACATACAGTACAGTCATTAAGCACCATCCATGCTGCATCTGCTGAGACCAACTGCTGCGTCCGTCTCTGGCTGCGATTCATTTTTTGCCCAGACACAGACACAGTTCACTGATAGACAGTCACACTGCATCACATCATGTCGACACTTTGATAACAAAGTCATTTGCGTTTTGACATTGCCGTCCCACTGTGAGGCTGTGCCTGTTTAGGCGGGACAAATGATGCCGAGCGTGTACGCTGTGTTTTTTCCTCATAAGGGTGGCAGTTTAACAAACAACTCAGCGTGTACCCGGCTTCATTTGCAGTTGTGACCCTGCCCTTTACACCACCTGCAGTTTTTCCAAATAATGTTGTGTTACATACCGTCTAATATACCCACAAATTGCTGCATATTTTCCACTGTGATCTGTTACGTTTAGTTCATTTTAAGTGCAATTTGGATAAAACAACCACAGGAAGACCACCCATAAGACACATTTCGATCTGTTTCAGGTAACAGAGCAACCACAGTCACACACTTGTGTAATTCTGTGACATTTGTACAAGTTAAGAGGCTAAACTAATGCTGCTGATATTGGAAAATATCAAGAAAGTGATGTCCAGTCTAGTTGCCTTTGTTCTGCATTTAGTAACTATAATACATATAAGCAGGTTGAGAATATGCTTTCATGTAAATCGCCTTCTTAGGAATTTCAAGAACTCCTGTTTGAATAATTCATTCACACCTCAGGATGATTATTTTGTTCAAATGCTTCACAACAGCTTCTAACCACAGCATATGTTATCATTTCTCTGCTTCAGAAAGTGACACGAAAATACGTAAATACAGCATTGAAAAGGACTATCATTCTGCCGTGTTGAACAATGCAGTCTCTCTCACTCTTTTTTTTTTTTTGTCCAGTCAAACACTCACATCTTACAACGCCTCAGCATATTCCCAACTTCTCTCACGTCTAATAGTCATCCAATATTTACTGTGTGCCTCCAGCAAGTTAATAATACATGCAGTCTTTGGCAGCCGCTGTTGTAGCGTTCATAAATGGATTGATTTTAAATGCACTGTACATTAAATAGTACAATGATCCACCATGTTCATGTGGTTTTGTCAGTATTTGCTTGAACTGACCTTGTATTACATGACTCTAAACATGTCAGACAATGCCTCCAAATGCCAAGTAGAATTAAAACACACATGTTTTTTTCCCCCATGTACACCGACTATACACAGAGAATAAGCTGTTACAGATTCTTATCATTACAAGTCTTATATGTAGCATATGCACAAAAGTGCATTTCAACGCTCAAGCTGCTTTTGTAATTTAGTTTATCGCTTTGTAGCAGCATCAAAAAAATGCTCTCTGTGACATTTCACTGTGTTAGTACATCACTTTATATCACTGTCACTACTTCCAGAGAAATCCCTCAACACATCTCTGTGGTGCCGCAGATCTGTCTATCTGCATGACTGTCTGTCCTGTTCAAACAGACAACTCTTCCAGATGAACAGTTCAATATTTTATCACGCTACTGTTATATCATTTTGAGAAATTCCATGGGGAAATTGATGCATAAAAAAAGTCAACAGCTGCCCACACTTGTCAGTCTTGAAAAATAGATTTTGACATGTCAACATGTTGTTGTTCTCTGCATAGTGGATGGATATAGATGTATGGTACATTTTAACAAGCTTTCACAGCGCTCCCCGTACAACCTTTGCATGATGTCATTTTCCTAAGAGGAAACCACACTGCTTGCTATAGGTGGTGGCTGAAAAATATGATGAAAGTGAAATATAAAATCCCTGCAAAAGGCTCAGCAAATATTGGTATACTGTAAGCACGTTTTACTACTGACAGAATGCTCACATGCACTTGCTGACTTTATGGATCGGAGGGCTTTGCACTCCACCGTCTCACGCACAGTGTGCAGAGAGCATTCCCTGGCAGAGATATTATCACACACCTGAAATGAATTTGGACAAACAGAGTGAAACTAATAGGACTGGGGATCAAAAGTGGACCACTGGGATGAATGGGATGAGATAAATTGTGTGGAAGCCTCGGTTTGTTACCTGGACTGATAAAAGAGGTGCATTTTGACAGAAAAATCTTCTGGTGCACCTCTATAGGATTTACTGAACCTTAACATTGGGGAACCATGTCTGTACAGTATTTCTCTGTGGAAAACTGTGGGGAAACACTGCACCTTTGTTTTTCTGGTGTCTGCCAGAGAATAAAGGCTCCAAACAGTCGTATAATTTATGCAACAGCAGGGGTGGGAGAAAAACAGATAAGACAAGACAGGTGAAAACAGAGAAGTAAACTACATAGACAGACAGGCAGCCACTTGGAGGCAGAAAAATGTCTGTTTAAAATGAAGTGGCAGAAACAAAAATTAAAAGAGAAACAGTATCCTTGCACAAATTGAATGACAAACATGGCCATTTTTTTGCCTGCATTTCTGTCTTTACAGCATAATTATTAAGTCTATTCAACTGGCAGGTTTATCTTACACTACCCCTTGTAGTCATTCTTATGTAATCTGGTGCCAACTGGGTATGTGTTTAAGATCAAAAAGCACAGGCACGCATTATGCATACACTCCCACACAAACTACAACTCCAGCGTATTGTTTGGCAGCCTGTTGTTCTTTAAGATGACACATTAATATAACTTATGCAACAGCAGAATGTGTTTTCCTCTAACATGACTAACTTATCAAGTCCAAATTGTGAACACATGCCACATGTAGCAGATTCTTACCAACATACTGTATGAATCTGTGGCGGGAATATGGGCCGCGAGAAAGAAAAAGACCAGCTGAAAAAAATCTGAGTGCATGCTGCGTGACACTGTCCTTGTCCTGAAACAAGGAATAGATCACTGTACTCAGTTGCTACCAAGTGTGAAAGCATTTAAATGTGCAGGAACTATTACTTGAAAAGACAAAGTGCACTCGGCTGACATTCTGCGAATAACCTAAAAGCTTAACAAGCATCACCTACTTCACTTCAAAGGAATCTTTCAGAATCCATATTTTACATAGCCTTCTGCAAACAAAAAAAGGATCCAAGACAAACCCAGTGAAGACCAACGATGGATTCAATACTTCAGTGGTATCATTAAAGCTCTCAGACTTCATGCGCTCCCCCATAAAGTATCCAGGGCAATTACAGGAAGCTATTATTTCACGCCTATGCAGTGTAAAGTGGCAAGGGCTTCATCTAGACTTTTTTGGGACCCCCTCCAGCTTTTCATTACAGGCTCTCCACCCACTAATGGCTACCCTGGGAATGTTTCCCAGCTGCAGTCAAAAGTTAAAGAATTGGGACAGTGATCTCAACTTATTTTTTTTTTTTTTTTGACTTGACTCACTAAAATATGCCTGTAACAACTGATTAGATATCACAAGAATGCAGCAGTGATTTATTGTCCTCCATGCTAAGTTGTGTTTAATATTGCTATTGACAAAGTGCATTAGGTTGTGCTCACTGATCCAAGACACGCAATAAAATAGGAATACAAAAATGTCCACTGAAGTGAGATTGGAAATACAACGTGACGCAAATTATTTAAATGTAAGAAAAGACGCGAATGCAGTCTGGATCAATGAAAAGATTACACAGTGGGTCAGAAATGGATACACTTCAACATCCACCAGGACTGAATGTTCAAGTGAGGAAAGACATTAAAGTCCACACACGCATAGGCATTTTAGCGGAACTACTTATTTTTGCACTCGTTAATGAAGGCGCACCATCCTCAGTTTGTCTGAGCAAATCATTAATTTAAACAAAATCTCAAGGAGACTATGATTAAAATGAAGTTCATTAGTCTGATATCTGAAAGTCTAGAATTCTGGTTAAATTGACCTCAGTTCCCACACGAAGAAATGCATGAGACCATGAACTGGTCTAAATGAAAAACATTTATTGACTATTCTACTAAGACAATACAGGTGAGCTATATACAGTGAAAAATATAATGTGTGTGTGTGTGTGTGTGTGTATGTGTGGTGAATGTGTGGAATTAGATAAACTGGAAGAGGATTATGGTGAAGCAGGGTAGATAGCAAACGATCTAACACAATGAATCTGTAATCTGGGTTACGATCAACCCAAATCAGGAACAGATAGAGGTTAGCTTTTGCCTATGTTTGTGCAGCGCTGATTAGGTTGGAGTCTCCTTTGGCTGGATAGCAGTGGGAGGCCGGAAACTTCCTCACAACACACTCACACCGTCTGTCCTGAAGTGTCGTGTGGATGTCTGATGTAGGCACGCCGGTGTTCAGTGCGCTTGGTGCGCAGTCTTCCGGGTTGATGGAAAAATAACTCGCGTAATGGTGGCTCTCGTAATGTTTTCTGTTGGCGTTAGCCAAGTAACACAAAAGGATTAAAAAACTGAGAGCAGAGGTGCGGTGAAATTTAGAAAAAACTAAATTGATTTTGAGTATTTCTTATTCAAAAAGCAGATTAAAACATATAAGCTCAGGCTTGTAATGAAGGTGAGCAGTGTCTAAATATGTCGCAAAAATAAAAAGGCGACAAAAAGTGAGCCAAAGAAAACAGTTATTGAGTCCATGTATGTTTCAGTGTAAAAATGTGAGTCTAAATCCAGGCTGTTCTCAGGTATGTGGCAAAAAGGTTTATGACTGCTATCAGATGCCCTCCTAGCAGGGGAGGCTGGGGTGTCTGTATTCCTAGGAAGGGGTTGGGGATCAGGAACATTCAGAACTGCATGAGAGTCATTGTGTCTTTTAAGTTGTGTTCCTCAAACTGTTAATGTCCTGTATGAAGCTTCATCCCTCCACAGGAGGTCTGACATTCACACTTATGCTCAAAAGAAATGAATGTAGCACGGTTTGTTCCACAGAACTGTAGATGGTGAGGGGGAATCACAGCGGTCCTGCTGTAATTCACCTCTGACACTAAAGGAGTTTCTTTCTGAGACCAGGAGAGTTCCTCATTCTGTGTCGTTTCCAAGGTGGCAATTTTATGTGGGCGCTAGGTCCACAACCTAAACAAAAAGGGTCCGTTACCTGGTTTGGCCTTTCCCTTGGCATTCCAAAGAAAGCCAAGCCGTGTCCGCTACAGCATACACACACACACACCCACACACACCATTATCTTTCAGAGTTGAATGAGTGTATGATTGGGACAAGAGGAAATTTCATGATCTGCACTCTGCTATTGTAATCAGAATTGGAGCATCTTCACCCTGATACGAACATGGAAATTCTCATACACACAAATATATACTGTGCATCCATATGCACAAAGGCAGAAAAACACATAGTTACACACATTCAGATTTAAATCCAATCAAACACCCACTACGCTGCACAGTCAAGTGCATACAACTGCAGGTACAGTACACCAGTGAGCTGATATGCACACACAAAGTTATTTATGATGTATCCTCCTTCTCCTAGCACCTGGATTCAGATTTGATACTGTGTGTGTCTCTATGTGTGTGTGTGTGTGTGTGCGTGTGTGCGTGTGTGTGTCCTAATCAGCGTAGCCCCATAAACCTCTCAGTGTCTCAGTGGGTGTATTCTAACACCAGATGTGCTTCGCTCCCTCGTATTCCATCAACCATTCTGTTCCTCCCCCGGTGAACTCTGGGATATTACCAGTAGATGTTTTTTTTTTATTGAAGCATCTACTGGTATTTTAATAAGGAGGACAGGGAGGAGGTTAATTATCATTTCTTGACACTTTTTGACTTCGAAGATAACGAGGAGCTGTGTGTCTTTTTTTTCTGTATTCTAAAAAGGGATGCCATTTTCATCCAACCCTAAATCCTTCACAGCAGTAGATAAAAGTTGTTTTACTACAGAGTTCTAAAAGTTCACTCACAGGGCAATAACACTTTAAGCTTTTAACATTAGAAAATGCAGACATCCTAAATAACTTAGTGGATAAACACAGCATGCACATTGTCCCTGATTTAATGAAAATGATAGGAATCACACGGTATGGCATAGAGCAACAATGCACAGTCAAGTCATCAATTAATCAGTCAAGAGAAAACTTTCAACTGGTAACTAGATAATCAATGAAATGCTTAATTCAGTTTTGAGCAAAACTACCAAATATTCAAAGGCACTGGATTCTACAATGTGATATTTTTTTGGTTTGATGGTCTAACATGATGGTAAATAATATTTGGTGGGTTTTAGACCGTTAGTCCAATTATTGTGTGATGGGCACTTGTCACTGGTTTCTGATGTCTTATTTACTGGTATAACAACTACTCAGTTAACCAGTAAAATAATCATCGTAGTAATCCAAACTGTAGCTCTACTATGGTTGACGCATTTTCCATTTCAGTAATTAAAAAATGAAATTAAGGAACATTTTTGGGGGGAAATGTTGTTGTTCATTCTAACAGAGTTCTGCAAATCTTTTGCCAAAGAGATTTTAAGGTTGCAATTTGTGATTTAACTGTATGAGGGTTGTTATTAATGTTCTTAATTCAAAGTGTTAAATTTTCATTATCCTATTCTTTGTGGCACCTAAATATAGTAGCCAGTGTGAGGTCTGCTGGAAACAAGGCACACAAAAGCATGTAATAAAGAGATAACTCTAGCTCCAAGAGGAATTTAATACAAACAATATTAGAGCAATTGTAATTCTCAGATATGCATCTCCATAAACCTCCTTGAGATAAATGAGAAAAATATCCAAAAAAAAAAAAAAAAAGACAAAATGTATGACAAACTATTTGGATGTGAACCAAAAAGGGGCTTCTCACTCCTCAAAAAGCTGCTACCATTGTTAATGTGCCCTGTTCAGTTTTCCCAGCCAAAAATATACACCAACATTTACTTTCTGCAAGCTACTATTTACAACACATGAAGCAGTGTTTGGAAAGACTGGTTGCACACACAAGCGCTGAAAAGTAAAAAGGATCAGTAAAATTAGGCTCACATTTCCCATAAGTCTTGTTACATCCTGCTGCAAGCCGGATGGATCAAGATGTCCCCTACTGATATCTCCTACTGCACTCATTTTCTGTATTTTGAAGCATGGGGATAAATAATTTTAATTCATCTCCACCATCTGCCATCAGCACGCCTGTAAAATCCCCAGTTATGTTTATGCTTTTCCTGTTTTGTGCAATCTATCTGTGCTGTATTACACATTGGAATGCAGTGAAGCATACTACTTCACACTACAGTTTCTGACTCTTTGCTGGTTTACACTGAAACCCAGTTTAAAATTAACACATGAGCTGTATCTGGATACATTGTCTGGATACTGACACTCGATCTGATTGGTGTTTGCATTTACACCTTAAATGCACTTTTGTTATATTGATTGGGCCAGCAATTCAATCTAATCTCAATGTGCAAATTAATTAGGCAGGACTGGCTGACTTGTCAACAAACGATGTGCATCCCAGGTCAAGGGAAGAAAGGCTGCTGGAAGCTAGTGTTGATCAATTTGAGTCTGACCGCCTCCACTGTGGTCTGGATCATTTGTTCCATTCTATCAGTGCAATCTGCAAGCATTTACACGTTGGACTTCATAATTTTTAACTTCTCCAGAATAAATTGCATGTTTTCACCAAGTGTAAATGGGGTATAAATTACTTTACCTTCCATAAATAAGACACATACATTTGCCATATCATCCTTTTTAATACTAATATATAATAAACACCATTACACAGAAATCTGCCACCTTTTACAATCTTTTTT